>NW_027261133.1:0-35000 GCF_045791955.1 Oncorhynchus clarkii lewisi | reverse complement strand
CCTATTCAGGAACAGAGTCCTATAGAGGATTAAATATAGTCCCCATCCTATTCAGGAACAGAGTCCTATAGAGTATTAAATATAGTCCCCACCCTATTCAGGAACAGAGTCCTGTAGAGGATTAAATATAGTCCCCATCCTATTCAGGAACAGAGTCCTGTAGAGGATTAAATAAAGTCCCCACCCTATTCAGGAACAGAGTCCTGTAGAGGACTAAATATAGTCCCCACCCTATTCAGGAACAGAGTCCTGTAGAGTATTAAATATAGTCCCCATCCTATTCAGGAACAGAGTCCTATAGAGGATTAAATATAGTCCCCATCCTATTCAGGAACAGAGTCCTGTAGAGGATTAAATATAGTCCCCATCCTATTCAGGAACAGAGTCCTGTAGAGTATTAAATATAGTCCCCATCCTATTTAGGAACAGAGTCCTGTAGAGTATTAAATATAGTCCCCATCCTATTCAGGAACAGAGTCCTATAGAGGATTAAATATAGTCCCCATCCTATTCAGGAACAGAGTCCTGTAGAGGATTAAATATAGTCCCCATCCTATTCAGGAACAGAGTCCTATAGAGTATTAAATATAGTCCCCATCCTATTCAGGAACAGAGTCCTATAGAGGATTAAATATAGTCCCCACCCTATTCAGGAACAGAGTCCTGTAGAGTATTAAATATAGTCCCCATCTTATTCAGGAACAGAGTCCTGTAGAGTATTAAATATAGTCCCCATCCTATTCAGGAACAGAGTCCTATAGAGGATTAAATATAGTCCCCACCCTATTCAGGAACAGAGTCCTGTAGAGTATTAAATATAGTCCCCATCCTATTCAGGAACAGAGTCCTGTAGAGTATTAAATATAATCCCCATCCTATTCAGGAACAGAGTCCTATAGAGGATGAAATATAGTCCCCATCCTATTCAGGAACAGAGTCCTGTAGAGGATTAAATATAGTCCCCATCCTATTCAGGAACAGAGTCCTATAGAGTATTAAATATAGTCCCCATCCTATTCAGGAACAGAGTGCTATAGAGGATTAAATATAGTCCCCACCCTATTCAGGAACAGAGTCCTGTAGAGTGTTAAATATAGTCCCCATCCTATTCAGGAACAGAGTCCTATAGAGGATTAAATATAGTCCCCATCCTATTCAGGAACAGAGTGCTATAGAGGATTAAATATAGTCCCCACCCTATTCAGGAACAGAGTCCTGTAGAGTATTAAATATAGTCCCCATCCTATTCAGGAACAGAGTCCTATAGAGGATTAAATATAGTCCCCATCCTATTCAGGAACAGAGTCCTATAGAGGATTAAATATAGTCCCCACCCTATTCAGGAACAGAGTCCTGTAGAGGATTAAATATAGTCCCCATCCTATTCAGGAACAGAGTCCTATAGAGGATTAAATATAGTCCCCACCCTATTCAGGAACAGAGTCCTGTAGAGTATTAAATATAGTCCCCATCTTATTCAGGAACAGAGTCCTGTAGAGTATTAAATATAGTCCCCATCCTATTCAGGAACAGAGTCCTATAGAGGATTAAATATAGTCCCCACCCTATTCAGGAACAGAGTCCTGTAGAGTATTAAATATAGTCCCCATCCTATTCAGGAACAGAGTCCTGTAGAGTATTAAATATAATCCCCATCCTATTCAGGAACAGAGTCCTATAGAGGATGAAATATAGTCCCCATCCTATTCAGGAACAGAGTCCTGTAGAGGATTAAATATAGTCCCCATCCTATTCAGGAACAGAGTCCTATAGAGTATTAAATATAGTCCCCATCCTATTCAGGAACAGAGTCCTATAGAGGATTAAATATAGTCCCCACCCTATTCAGGAACAGAGTCCTGTAGAGTGTTAAATATAGTCCCCATCCTATTCAGGAACAGAGTCCTATAGAGGATTAAATATAGTCCCCATCCTATTCAGGAACAGAGTGCTATAGAGGATTAAATATAGTCCCCACCCTATTCAGGAACAGAGTCCTGTAGAGTATTAAATATAGTCCCCATCCTATTCAGGAACAGAGTCCTATAGAGGATTAAATATAGTCCCATCCTATTCAGGAACAGAGTCCTATAGAGGATTAAATATAGTCCCCACCCTATTCAGGAACAGAGTCCTGTAGAGGATTAAATATAGTCCCCATCCTATTCAGGAACAGAGTCCTATAGAGGACTAAATATAGTCCCCATCCTATTCAGGAACAGAGTCCTGTAGAGTATTAAATATAGTCCCCATCCTATTCAGGAACAGAGTCCTGTAGAGTATTAAATATAATCCCCATCCTATTCAGGAACAGAGTCCTATAGAGGATGAAATATAGTCCCCATCCTATTCAGGAACAGAGTCCTGTAGAGGATTAAATATAGTCCCCATCCTATTCAGGAACAGAGTCCTATAGAGTATTAAATATAGTCCCCATCCTATTCAGGAACAGAGTGCTATAGAGGATTAAATATAGTCCCCACCCTATTCAGGAACAGAGTCCTGTAGAGTATTAAATATAGTCCCCATCCTATTCAGGAACAGAGTCCTATAAAGGATTAAATATAGTCCCCATCCTATTCAGGAACAGAGTCCTATAGAGGATTAAATATAGTCCCCACCCTATTCAGGAACAGAGTCCTGTAGAGGATTAAATATAGTCCCCATCCTATTCAGGAACAGAGTCCTATAGAGGATTAAATATAGTCCCCATCCTATTCAGGAACAGAGTCCTGTAGAGGATTAAATATAGTCCCCACCCTATTCAGGAACAGAGTCCTGTAGAGTATTAAATATAGTCCCCATCCTATTCAGGAACAGAGTCCTGTAGAGTATTAAATATAGTCCCCATCCTATTCAGGAACAGAGTCCTATAGAGGATGAAATATAGTCCCCATCCTATTCAGGAACAGAGTCCTGTAGAGGATTAAATATAGTCCCCATCCTATTCAGGAACAGAGTCCTATAGAGTATTAAATATAGTCCCCATCCTATTCAGGAACAGAGTGCTATAGAGGATTAAATATAGTCCCCACCCTATTCAGGAACAGAGTCCTGTAGAGTATTAAATATAGTCCCCATCCTATTCAGGAACAGAGTCCTATAGAGGATTAAATATAGTCCCCATCCTATTCAGGAACAGAGTCCTATAGAGGATTAAATATAGTCCCCATCCTATTCAGGAACAGAGTCCTATAGAGGATTAAATATAGTCCCCATCCTATTCAGGAACAGAGTCCTGTAGAGGATTAAATATAGTCCCCACCCTATTCAGGAACAGAGTCCTGTAGAGTATTAAATATAGTCCCCATCCTATTCAGGAACAGAGTCCTGTAGAGTATTAAATATAGTCCCCATCCTATTCAGGAACAGAGTCCTGTAGAGGATTAAATATAGTCCCCACCCTATGCTGTCATAGTCAGCGTGGAGTTGGGAGGAAGTGGAGAATATTCCTATTCCTTCATCTTATTGGGTAGGAGGGATGTTTCCTTGTAAAACTACATCGCTCTACTCCACATTATCTATTCATTGGTTCCAGTACTGTTTATATTTACATAACCTGGCCTCTAGATGGATGGATAGGACGTCTGCACAAACCCACTCAAACACACACAACCAAACACATACACACACACTCAAACACACACAACCAAACACACACACACACATACACACACACTCAAAAACATACATACACACACAACCAGAACACATACACACGCATGCACACACACTCAAACAAACACTCAAACAAACACACACACACTCACACACACACACACACACACACACACACACACACACACACACACACACACACACACTTTAGACCAGGGCCCTATTCCCTATAGAGTGCACTACTTTAGACCAGGGCCCTAATCCCTATATTGTGAACTACTTTAGACCAGATTCCTATTCCCTATATAGTGGTACTACTTTAGACCAGGGCCATATTCCCTATCTAGTGCACTACTTTTGACCAGAGTCCTAGTTCCTATATAGTGCACTACTTTAGACCATAGACCTATTCCCTATATAGTGCACTACTTTAGACCAGAGACCTATTCCCTATATTGTGCACTACTTTAGACCAGAGCCCTATTCCCTATATAGTGCACTACTTTAGACCATAGACCTATTCCCTATATAGTGCACTACTTTAGACCAGAGACCTATTCCCTATATTGTGCACTACTGTAGACCAGAGTTCAATTCCTCTCTCTCTTCTGCTCTCTCTCCTCCTTCTCCATCCCCTCTCTCTCTCCCTCTCTCTCCTCCTTCTCCATCCCCTCTCTCTCTCCCTCTCTCTCCTCCTTCTCCATCCCCTCTCTCTCTCCCTCTCTCTCCTCCTCCATCCCCTCTCTCTCTCCTCCTCTCTCCTCCTTCTCCATCCCCTCTCTCTCTTCCTCTCCCTCCTCCTTCTCTATCCCCTCTCTCTCTCCCTCTCTCTCCTCCTTCTCCATCCCCTCTCTCTCTCTCTCCTGCTCTCTCCTCCTTCTCCATCCCCTCTCTCTCTCCTGCTCTCTCTCCTCCTTCTCTATCCCCTCTCTCTCTCCTGCTCTCTCCTCCTTCTCCATCCCCTCTCTCTCTCCCTCTCTCTCCTCCTTCTCCATCTCCTCTCTCTCTCCTGCTCTCTCCTCCTTCTCCATCCCCTCTCTCTCTCCCTCTCTCTCCTCCTTCTCCATCTCCTCTCTCTCTCCTGCTCTCTCCTCCTTCTCCATCCCCTCTCTCTCTCCCTCTCTATCTCCTCTCTCTATCACTACCTCTCCTCCTTCTCCATCTCCTCTCTATCCGTCTCTCTCTTCCTTTTATTTCCATTAAGACAGGAGGAGGATCATACCATCATCTAGTCATTGCAACAGTTTTAGAAGGATAATTAAAATGATATGCTGTCTAATTCACTCTGTCATTAAATCAATCTTTATTATTTTCTATTTTCTCCCAGATGGATTTGAAACATAAACACGTGTGCCGTACACTGTCTGTTTGTCATTATCATCAAATGCTAATAAAGCTGAGTGGAAACTAAAACAAGACATGACGTGTTGTCTTTCTCCATCTGATTGGTCAATCTTCTATATGATGACAGTATAGTCCATCTGTCTGTTTGACGTTGATGGGTTGAAGTGGTTCGGGCTAAATGACTGTTATCTTCCTGTTATCAACCACTTTCTGGTGGGATCCTCCTGTGCGTCCGTGTGTGTGTTCCTATGTGTGTCACTGTTATCTACCTTTGGGTTCTAACCAACAGTTCCTCCTGTGTTTTTAGAAGGGGAATGGGTCCCTGGGGATCGGATGAGACACGAGGAGAATAAGATGCCTCATCTACGCTATATAACCAACACTAGTGATGCAATCTACAGGATATTCCAAGGTTAACAGTTCAAAGGTTAACAGGTCAAAGGTTAACAGTTCAAGGTTAACAGGTCAACGGTTAACAGGTCAATGGTTAACAGGTCAACGGTTAACAGGTCAACGGTTAACAGGTCAAGATTAATAGTTCAAAGGTTAACAGGTCAAAGGTTAACAGTTCAAAGGTTAAAAGAGAGAAGAAAAAGGAGGACGTGATCGAGAGAGAGAGAGAGAGAGAGAGAGAGAGAGAGAGAGAGAGACAGAGAGACAGAGAGACAGAGAGACAGACAGACAGACAGACAGACAGGCGTGGTGAGGGTTTCTTCAAGAACTCAGTGTTCAGTGGTAGTATTTTATTTTATCTTTTGTACTAATTAAACCGTTGCCCAAATATAGAGGGGTGAGGGGGATGAGAGGGACAGGGGAATTAGAGGGTGAATCTGCAATGAGGAGAGAGAGAGAGAGACAGAGAGAGAGAGAGAGGGAGAGAATTCGACCATTGGAAAGACTAAAAAACAGAGCAAACTAGAATGCTATTTGGTCCTAAACAGAGAGTACACAGTGGCAGAATAGAATCTTTGACTATGTACAGACTCAGTGAGCACAGCCTTGCTATTCAGAAAGGCCTTCGAAGGCAGACCTCTCAAGAGAAGACAGGCTATGTGCTCACTGCCAACAAAATGAGGTGGAAACTGAGCTGCACTTCCTAACCTCCTGCCAAATGTATGACCAGATTACACAGACCCACAAAGTATTCGAAAACATATCCTATTTTGATAAACTCCCAGATACCACAGTGTGACATCAGAGCAGCAATATGTGTGACGTGTTACCACAAGAAAAGGGCAGCCAATGAAGAACAAACACCATTGTAAATACAACCCATATTTATGCTTATTTATTTTCCCTTTTGTAGTTGAACTATTTGCACATCATTACAAACAAATCAAATCAAATGTATTTATACAGCCCTTCTTATATCAGCTGATGTCACAAAGTGCTGTACAGAAACCCAGCCTAAATCCATTTGTTTTGTCTTGTTTTCCCACACACCTGGTTTGCATTCCCTCATTACTCGTCTTGCATATAACCCCCATGTCTGTGTGGAGAATTGTTATATGTGTCACGACTTCCACCGACTCCCTGTTTGGGCGGTCTTCGTAGCTACGAAATTACTTGTGTCATTCTCAAAGTAGATGTCCTAACCGACTTGCCCAAAAACTATAGTTTGTTGACAAGAAGTTTGTGGAGTGGTTGAAAAACAGACTCCAACCTAAGTGTACATTTCCGACTATAACAGTATAGACATAATATGACATTTGAAATGTCTTTATGCTTTTGGAACTTTTGTGTATCATTTTTTTTTCTGTAAATGTTTTATTGTTTATTTCACTTTTGTTTATTATCTACTTCACTTGTTTATTTTGTTTATTATCTACTTCACAATGTTAACATCTGTTTTCCATGCCAATAAAGCCCCTTGAATTGAATTGAATTGAGAGATGGACAGAGAGAAAAAAAGACAGAGAAGAGAGGGAGAGAGAGATGGTACATCTCCAGTGCAAAGAGAGAGAGAGAGAGAGAGATGGTACATCTCCAATGCAAAGAGAGGGAGAGAGAGAGATGGTACATATCCAATGCAAAGAGAGAGAGAGAGAGATGGTACATATCCAATGCAAAGAGAGAGAGAGAGAGATGGTACATATCCAATGCAAAGAGAGAGAGAGAGAGATGGTACATCTCCAATGCAAAGAGAGGGAGAGAGAGATGGTACATCTCCAATGCAAAGCGGGAAGAAATCCTCCAGCCCCTTATCTGCATAACTCTTCATCTCACTACGCATTGGAGGAGGGTTGACAGAAATCTCTTTATTTTTTCATAATCCTCTCCTCATCTTTCCTCTTCCTGTCTCTCTCTCTTATTTCCAGCTCTCTCTAGATGTTCTCTCCTCCCCATCTCCTTCTCTCTCTCTCTCTCTCTCTCTCTCTCTCTCTCTTTCTCTCTCTCTCTCTCTCTCTCTCACTCTCTCTCCCTATCTATCACTCTCTCTCTCTCTCTCTCCCTCTCTCTCTCTCTCTCCCTCTCTCTCTCTTTCTCTCTCCCTTTCTCTCTCCCCTCTCTTCCCTCTCCATATCTCCTTCCTAATCCATATTCCATGATAGAGCTCAGGAGGTATGACATTGTGTGAGACTATTCCACCCCTGGATATTTAGTCTCAGATTAAAATTGTCCGCTTCACTGCCTCATAATTCTCTTCCTATTGTTCATCAAGGCGTGACCAAACACTATCAGCCCGTTTTACAACCCGTTTTACACTATCAACCTGTTCTGTTCAGCCTGGTCTACGCTATCAGCCTGTTCTACACTATCAGCCTGTTTTACGATATCAGCCTGTTCTACGATATCAGCCTGTTCTACGATATCAGCCTGTTCTACACTATCAGCCTGTTCTACACTATCAGCCTGTTCTACACTATCAACCTGTTCTGTTCAGCCTGTTCTACTTTATCAGCCTGTTCTACACTATCAGCCTGTTCTACACTATCAGCCTGTTCTACGATATCAGCCTGTTCCACACTATCAGCCTGTTCTACACTATCAGCCTGTTCTACACTATCAGCCTGTTCTACGATATCAGCCTGTTCTACGATATCAGCCTGTTCTACGATATCAGCCTGTTCTACGATATCAGCCTGTTCTACGATATCAGCCTGTTCCACACTATCAGCCTGTTCCACACTATCAGCCTGTTCAACACTATCAGCCTGTTCTACGATATCAGCCTGTTCCACACTATCAGCCTGTTCTACATTATCAGCCTGTTCTACATTATCAGCCTGTTCCACAATATCAGCCTGTTCTACATTATCAGCCTGTTCTACATTATCAGCCTGTTCTACATTATCAGCCTGTTCTACGATATCAGCCTGTTCCACACTATCAGCCTGTTCTACATTATCAGCCTGTTCTACATTATCAGCCTGTTCTACGATATCAGCCTGTTCCACAATATCAGCCTGTTCTACATTATCAGCCTGTTCTACATTATCAGCCTGTTCTACGATATCAGCCTGTTCCACAATATCAGCCTGTTCTACATTATCAGCCTGTTCTACATTATCAGCCTGTTCTACACTATCCGCCTGTTCTACATTATCAGCCTGTTCTACATTATCAGCCTGTTCTACATTATCAGCCTGTTCCACACTATCAGCCTGTTCCACACTATCAGCCTGTTCTACACTATCAGCCTGTTCTACATTATCAGCCTGTTCTACACTATCAGCCTGTTCTACACTATCAGCCTGTTCTACGATATCAGCCTGTTCTACATTATCAGCCTGTTCTACGATATCAGCCTGTTCCACAATATCAGCCTGTTCTACATTATCAGCCTGTTCTACATTATCAGCCTGTTCTACACTATCAGCCTGTTCTACATTATCAGCCTGTTCTACATTATCAGCCTGTTCTACATTATCAGCCTGTTCCACACTATCAGCCTGTTCCACACTATCAGCCTGTTCTACATTATCAGCCTGTTCTACATTATCAGCCTGTTCTACACTATCAGCCTGTTCTACACTATCAGCCTGTTCTACGATATCAGCCTGTTCTACATTATCAGCCTGTTCTACATTATCAGCCTGTTCTACGATATCAGCCTGTTCCACACTATCAGCCTGTTCTACATTATCAGCCTGTTCTACATTATCAGCCTGTTCTACACTATCAGCCTGTTCTACATTATCAGCCTGTTCTACATTATCAGCCTGTTCTACACTATCAGCCTGTTCTACACTATCAGCCTGTTCTACATTATCAGCCTAATCTACATTATCAGCCTGTTCTACATTATCAGCCTGTTCTACATTATCAGCCTGTTCTAATCTACCAACAAAGCAGAAGAGCAAAGTCTGAATAAATGTCCTCATACTAGCAACATATTGTGCAAATAGACCAAAACGAACAAAACTAGATTAAAAGGACAGACAAGAGAGACAGAGAGAGAGAGAGACAGAGAGACAAGACAGAGAGAGAGAGAGAGAGAGAGAGAGAGAGAGAGACAAGACAGAGAGAGAGCGAGAGAGAGAGAAAGAGAGAGAAAGAGAGAGAGAGAGAGAGAGAGAGAGAGAGAGAGAGAGAGAGAGAGAGAGAGAGAGAGAGAGAGAGAGAGAGAGAGAGAGAAAGCATTCAGTCAGCCAACTGACACCCCTATCAGACCACAGCAAAATCACAATCTACTTGAACAGAGCAATACTCAATCATGAGGCATCGAAGCCGAACAAACCGAACAAGACAAACAAACATCACTGGGGCCAAGCTGCCATCCAGGACCTCTACACCAGGCGGTGTCAGAGGAAGGCCCTACAAATTGTCAAAGACCCCAGCCACCCCAGTCATAGACTGTTCTCTCTACTACCGCACGGCAAGCGGTACCGGAGAGCCAAGTCTAGGACAAAAAGGCTTCTCAACAGTTTTTACCCCCCAAGCCATATGACTCCTGAACAGGTAACCAAATGGTTACCCGGACTATTTGCGTTGTGTGTCCCCCCAACCCCTCTTTTATGCTGCTACTACTCTCTGTTTATCATACAGTGCCTTGCGAAAGTATTCGGCCCCCTTGAACTTTGCGACCTTTTGCCACATTTCAGGCTTCAAACATAAAGATATAAAGCTGTATTTTTTTTGAAGAATCAACAACAAGTGGGACACAATCATGAAGTGGAACGACATTTATTGGATATTTCAAACTTTTTTAACAAATCAAAAACTGAAAAATTGGGCGTGCAAAATTAGGTCTACTACACCTGTTGTATTCAGCATTTCACTGTAAGGTCTACTACACCTGTTGTATTCAGCATTTCACTGTGAGGTCTACTACACCTGTTGTATTCAGCATTTCACTCTAAGGTCTACTACACCTGTTGTATTCAGCATTTCACTGTAAGGTCTACTACACCTGTTGTATTCAGCATTTCACTGTGAGGTCTACTACACCTGTTGTATTCAGCATTTCACTGTAAGGTCTACTACACCTGTTGTATTCAGCATTTCACTGTAAGGTCTACTACACCTGTTGTATTCAGCATTTCACTGTGAGGTCTACTACACCTGTTGTATTCAGCATTTCACTGTAAGTTCTAACCTACACCTGTTGTATTCAGCATTTCACTGTAAGGTCTACTACACCTGTTGTATTCAGCATTTCACTGTAAGGTCTACTACACCTGTTGTATTCAGCATTTCACTGTGAGGTCTACTACACCTGTTGTATTCAGCATTTCACTGTAAGGTCTACTACACCTGTTGTATTCAGCATTTCACTGTAAGGTCTACTACACCTGTTGTATTCAGCATTTCACTGTGAGGTCTACTACACCTGTTGTATTCAGCATTTCACTGTAAGGTCTACTACACCTGTTGTATTCAGCATTTCACTGTGAGGTCTACTACACCTGTTGTATTCAGCATTTCACTGTGAGGTCTACTACACCTGTTGTATTCAGCATTTCACAGTAAGGTCTACTACACCTGTTGTATTCAGCATTTCACTGTGAGGTCTACTACACCTGTTGTATTCAGCATTTCACTGTCAGGTCTACCTACACCTGTTGTATTCAGCATTTCACTGTGAGGTCTACTACACCTGTTGTATTCAGCATTTCACTGTAAGGTCTACTACACCTGTTGTATTCAGCATTTCACTGTAAGGTCTACCTACACCTGTTGTATTCAGCATTTCACTGTGAGGTCTACTACACCTGTTGTATTCAGCATTTCACTGTGAGGTCTACTACACCTTTTGTACTCAGCATTTCACTGTGAGGTCTACTACACCTGTTGTATTCAGCATTTCACTGTGAGGTCTACTACACCTGTTGTATTCAGCATTTCACTGTGAGGTCTACTACACCTGTTGTATTCAGCATTTCACAGTAAGGTCTACTACACCTGTTGTATTCAGCATTTCACTGTGAGGTCTACTACACCTGTTGTATTCAGCATTTCACTGTCAGGTCTACCTACACCTGTTGTATTCAGCATTTCACTGTGAGGTCTACTACACCTGTTGTATTCAGCATTTCACTGTAAGGTCTACTACACCTGTTGTATTCAGCATTTCACTGTAAGGTCTACCTACACCTGTTGTATTCAGCATTTCACTGTGAGGTCTACCTACACCTGTTGTATTCAGCATTTCACTGTGAGGTCTACTACACCTGTTGTATTCAGCATTTCACTGTGAGGTCTACTACACCTTTTGTACTCAGCATTTCACTGTGAGGTCTACTAAAGCTGTTGTATTCAGCATTTCACTGTAAGGTCTACTACACCTGTTGTATTCAGCATTTCACTGTGAGGTCTACTACACCTGTTGTATTCAGCATTTCACTGTGAGGTCTACTACACCTGTTGTATTCAGCATTTTACTGTAAGGTCTACTACACCTGTTGTATTCAGCATTTCACTGTAAGGTCTACTACACCTGTTGTATTCAGCATTTCACTGTAAGGTCTACTACACCTGTTGTATTCAGCATTTCACTGTGAGGTCTACTACACCTGTTGTATTCAGCATTTCACTGTGAGGTCTACTACACCTGTTGTATTCAGCATTTCACTGTAAGGTCTACTACACCTGTTGTATTCAGCATTTCACTGTAAGGTCTACTACACCTGTTGTATTCGGCTCACGTAACAAATAAACTTTGATTTGATTTGATTTACATGCTGTTAAGACCCATTGTGGAGACAAATTTGACCCGATTAATTACCGTGGAATCTGCTTCAAAAGAAATCTTGTAAAAATCCTCCGCAGTATAACTATCCAACATTTCCCAAGTGAACAAAATGTCAAATTGAGTTCTTACCAAAATACCGTACAACAGCCACGTACAGGAAGCATTCAGACCCACCTTGTCCACTTTCATTACATTATAATTCTTTCTCAAAATGATTGATTTTTTTTTTCCCCTCATCAATCTACACACAATACCACATAATGACAAAGCAAAAACAGTTTTTTTTTTGTGTGTGTGTGCAAACTAATTTAAAATATAAACCAGAAATATTATATTACATAAGTAATCAGACCATTTGCTCGGTACTTTGTTGAAGCACCTTTGGCAGCGATTACAGCAGAGTCTTCTTGGGCATGACGCTACAAGCTTGGCACACCTGTATTTGGGGAGTTTCTCCCATTCTTCTCTGCAGATCCTCTCAAACTCTGTCAGGTTGGATGGGGAGTGTCACTGCACAGCTATTTTCAGGTCTCTCCAGAGATGTTCGATCTGGTTCAAGTCCGGGCCACTCAAGGACATTCAGAGTCGTACTGAAGCCACTCCTGCATTGTCTTGGCTGTGTGCTTAGGGTCATTGTCCTGTTGGAAGGTGAACCTTTGCCCCAGTCTGAGGTCCTGAGCGCTCTGGAGCAGGTTTTCATCAAGCATCTCTCTGTACTTTGCTCTGTTCATCTTTTCCTTAATCCTGACTAGTCTCCCAGTCCCTGCTGCTGGAAAACATCCCCCACAGCATGATGCTGCCACCACCATGCTTCACCATAGGGATGGTGCCAGATTTCCTCTAGGCGTGATGCTTGGAATTCAAGCCAAAGAGTTCAATCTTGGTTTTTATCAGACCAGATAATCTTGTTTCTAATGGTCTGAGAGTCTTTAGGTGCCTTTTGGCAAACTCCAGATGGCCTGTCATGTGCCGTTTACTGAGGAGTGGCTTCTGTCTGGCCACTCTACCATTAAGAACCTGCTTGGTGGAGTGCTGCAGAGATTGTTATCCTTCTGGAAGTTTCTCCCATCTACAAAGAGGAACTCTGGAGCTCTGTCAGAGTGACCATCGGATTCTTGGTCACCTCCCTGATCAAGGCCCTCTTACCCTGATTGCTCAGTTTGGCCGGGCATGTGTGCTAAGGTGTGGAGAATCAGAGCACGTGGTCAGTCCTGTTTGGGTTAGAATCAGAGCAGGTGGTCAGTCCTGTTAGAATCAGAGCAGGTGGTCAGTCCTGTTAGAATCAGAGCAGGTGGTCAGTCCTGTTAGAATCAGAGCAGGTGGTCAGTCCTGTTAGAATCAGAGCAGGTGGTCAGTCCTGTTAGATTCAGAGCAGGTGGTCAGTCCTGTTAGAATCAGAGCAGGTGGTCAGTCCTGTTCAAGTGTTCAGCAGTCTGATGGCTTGTAGTGAGAAACTCTCTGTGAGCCTGTTGGTATCACATGCTCCGATTCAGTCTGCCCAATGGTAAGGGAGAGAACAGCTCATGAATGGGGTGTGGGGGGGTCTTTGATGATGCCGCGTGCCTTCTTAAGGTGATATACTGTGCTATACTGGGCTGTCTTCACCACCCGCTGGAGGGCCACCGTCCCAGTGATGTACTGGGCCGTCTTCACCACCCGCTGGAGGGCCTTGCACTCATGGACGGAACAATTTCCGTGCCAGGCCATGATGAAACCGGTCAAGACGCTCTCGATGGAGCAGCGGTAGTATTTGGAGAGGACCAGGGGAGACGTGTGGAATTTCTCCATTCACCTTAGGAAGTAGAGACGCTGTTGCGCCCTCTTGACAAGAGTGTTTAACATAGGGGAGAGTGGGGTAAGGTGAGCCAGTGTTTAACATAGGGGAGAGTGGGGTAAGGTGAGCCAGGGTTTAACATAGGGGAGAGTGGGGTAAGGTGAGCCAGTGTTTAACATAGGGGAGAGTGGGGTAAGGTGAGCCAGGGTTTAACATAGGGGAGAGTGGGGTAAGGTGAGCCAGTGTTTAACATATGGGAGAGTGGGGTAAGGTGAGCCAGTGTTTAACATAGGGGTGAATAGGGTACGGTGAGCCAGTGTTTAACATAGGGGTGAGTTGTTCCATGTAGGTAATCTGTTTTCCAGTGTGTTTTTCATTGTGCCAATAGCAGTAAGGCCAACGTGACATTTTTTTATACTTCAAATACTTAAAATTCAAAATCACATAAATTATCTGTGGTATTACCTTCTTAACCTCTCTGCGCACGGAACCCGCTAGCGGGCTGAAATTCCACAACATACGGGGATCGCTACATAAATAGTCATATTAAACAGTCATGAAAATGAATGTCTCACATGTATCAAAAGCCTAGAATCTTGCTTATCCAACTGCGTTGTCAGATTTAAAAAAGGATTTACTGAGAAAGAATACGATGCGATTATCTGAGCATAGAACCCCGTAACAAAAATACATTTTTTAACCAGCACAGGCGTAACATATTCACAAACTGCATTAAAATAAATTGTTTACCTTTGACGATCTTCATCTGTTTGCATTTCCAATGCTCATTGTTACACAATGAATTATCTTTTGTTTGATAAAATCAGTTTTTATAGCCTAACACGAAACATTTTGTGAACCGCTTGAGTCGTGAATTCCGTCTCATTCCATTTTCGACGACACATTCCAGGTAAATAACCCACACAGAACGTGACTTTTCCCAGTCATGTTTGGTTTCACTGCAATCAACTGGTTTGTGTGTAACACAATCAAACCTGATGGGCCATTTCACGGGACGTATTGACTGAAAGAAACCGATTCGAAGATAAGTCATGACATCACCGTGCACCAATGATTTGCTCGCTGTTTCATTGATTGACTGTCTTTTAACCCACTGATCGTCTTGAAATCTAGCTGGGTAGATAGCCAATGAGCTGAGGTAAACGGCAATAGGTCATGTTTATGTGTTGCAAGACCAACCCATGTAGTAAGCTCCAGCGTAAGTGAGTCATTCGCTATTGAAGTTTCATACCGGAAGGAGAAGCACATATTACGCACTGCATTGTTTGGTAAACGTGCAGATTCAGCTGTTTATATATCAATCATTATGGCGACTAAGTCAGGGAAAGCTATATCTAAGTCTAGATATACAGATGTACACACAATTTTAGAATAAATTGATTGGGAAAGTGAGACAGAGATTGTTGTAGGACGATTCATTTAGCGATTGTGGAGGAATATTTTTTGAACGGGAGAGGACGTTGTCACGACTTCTACCGGGGGTAACTCCTCTCCCTGTTCGGGCGGCGCTCGGCGCTCGGCGTCGCCGGTCTACTAGCCACTACCGATCCCTTTTTCTTTTTCTGGTTGTTTTGTCTGTGTTTCTTTTCACACCTGGTTTTCAATTGCTTTGATTTCTGTGGGTATATAGGGCAGCTGTTACCTGCCGTAATTCGTGCAGGATTAGACTTGTGTGTCTTGCGTTCGATGGTATTTGATGTTTGTTGTTTTTTCGCATTTACGCACGTGTATGTAAAGTGTCGGAACTGTGTTATTTCCTCCTTGTGTTTGCACGATTATTCGAGAGCGTAGTTTTGGGATTTTTGTTCTGTGCCATTTGCATTGCTGGACTATTATTAAACACGCTCCTCAGACATCCCTGCTCTCCTGCGCCTGACTCCTACACCTCTCACCAAGACGCATGTTATCACAGACGTCGATTTGGACTGGTAAGTTCTTATCATGCTAATGCCTTTGTTTGAAATTAATAATATAAAATATTATTTGTGATTTTTTTTTAAATTTTAGAAGCAATATATAAACATGTAATGTCATGAAATGTGAGATGCGTGTGTCTGCCACCCCACCCCAACCCACACAAAATAGCCTATTTGAGGCTGTTGAGGAGAGGGCAGGCCCACAACAATGGCCTAAGTGAAATGGAGACAGTAGATACAGCTGGTCTGTTGTAATATAATAAAAACAGTAGATCTATCTGGTCTTTCATACTATAATAGAGACAGTAGATCTAGCTGGTCTGTCATAATATAATAGAGACAGTAGATCTAGCTGGTCTGTCATAATATAATAGAGACAGTTGTTCTAGCTGGTCTGTCATAATATAATAGAGACCGTAGATCTAGCTGGTCTGTCATAATATAATAGAGACAGTAGATCTAGCTGGTCTGTCATAATATAACAGAGACAGTAGATCTAGCTGGTCTGTCATAATATAATAGAGACAGTAGATCTAGCTGGTCTATAATAATATATTCAACCTCTTGTTCCCTGTACTCTCGATATATATCTGTTTATTATACCTGTTGATACAGGGCTCATATGTGAAACTATTCTAACTGAACATTTTCTTTCACAGTGACACTGACTCCGAATGGGAGTCTTATCTGGTGTCCTGTGTGAATTTAAGTATGCTCTCTCTAATTCTCTTTCTCTCTCTCGGAGGACCTGAGCCCTAGGACCATGCGTCAGGACTACCTGGCATGATGACTCCTTGCTGTCCCCAGTCCACCCGGCCTTGCTGCTGTTCCAGTTTCAACTGTTCTGCCTGCGGCTATGGAACCCTAAACGGTTCATTTTTACTCTTGAGGTGCTGTCCTGTTGCACCCTCTACAACCACTGTGATCTCCACCCGGCACAGCCAGAAGAGGACTGGCCACCTCACATAGCCTGGTTCCTCTCTAGGTTTCTTCCTAGGTTCTGGCCTTTCTAGGGAGTTTTTCCTAGCCACCGTGCTTCTACACCTGCATTGCTTGCTGTTTGGGGTTTTAGGCTGGGGCTATATAAATAGATTTGATTTGATAGAGGACTGAGGGTCTTCCAAATATTGAAAGTGTGTAAATAGTTACCCATGTTATTTTGTAAATGTATATATATATATATAGTGTCTATTTCCCTGCTTTTGAGAGGAGATGGCTACTGTACTGGTGGACTTCCAGTAGCTCAGTTTGAAGATCACGGTGCTTGCAATGCCAGGGTTGTGGGTTCGATTCCCATGTGGGACCAGTATGACAAATGTATGCACTCACTACTGATTAATTAGCTCTGGATAAGAACATCTGCTAAATGACAAAAATGTAAATTGCACTGAGCTAACGATATGCTGTTGCCTTCTGTATACAGAAAAATGAGTTGGTCTGATGATTCTTCATAAGTAGGGAAAAAGTGTTGATTGCCTCAATCGCAAAGTATCCCTGTAATGTGTGTTTCTGTGCCGACTGCAGCAGAGAACACCATATCTGTGCTGATCTCTCCTACTCTAACTGCACACAACACGGAATGATCCCACCAGACCCATCAATTCACAGCCCCCAGCCTCAAACCCCACAGCTCTCCACCTTGGAGACTACAGATCCCAACACGGCATGATCCCAGCAGGCTCCCCTGCACCACACACAGTCCCTCAGAGTCCACAGCCCCCCCAGGCCTCAGAGCCCATAGCCCTCCACCAGTCCCTCAAAGCCCATTGCTCTCCCCCAGGCCTCAGAGCCCATTGCCCTCCAACAGGCCCCCCAACAGTCCCCCAGGCCTCAGAGCCCATTGCCCTCCACCAGGCCCCCAAACAGTCCCCCAGGCCTCAGAGCCCATTGCCCTCCCCCAACAGTCCCCCAGGCCTCAGAGACCACAGAGCCCATTGCCCTCCACCAGGCCCCCCAACAGCCCCCCAGGCCTCAGAGACCATTGCCCTCCACCAGGCCCCCCAACAGCCCCCCAGGCCTCAGAGACCATAGCCCCCAGGCCTCAGAGACCACAGCCCCAGGCCTCAGAGCCCATTGCCCTCCACCAGGCCCCCAACAGCCCCCCAGGCCTCAGAGACCATTGCCCTCCACCAGGCCCCCCAACAGCCCCCCAGGCCTCAGAGCCCATTGCCCCCCCATCAGTCCCCCAGGCCTCAGAGACCACAGCCCCCAGGCCTCAGAGCCCATTGCTCTCCACCAGGCCCACAACAGCCCCCCAGGCCTCAGAGACCATTGCCCTCCACCAGGCCCCCCAACAGCCCCCCAGACCTCAGAGCCCATTGCCCTCCACCAGGCCCCCAACAGCCCCCCAGGCCTCAGAGACAATTGCCCTCCACCAGGCCCCCCAACAGCCCCCCAGGCCTCAGAGACCACAGCCCCCAGGCCTCAGAGACCACAGCCCCCAGGCCTCAGAGACCACAGCCCCCCAGGCCTCAGAGACCACAGCCCCCAGGCCTCAGAGACCACAGCCCCCAGGCCTCAGAGACCACAGCCCCCAGGCCTCAGAGACCACAGCCCCCCAGGCCTCAGAGACCACAGCCCCCAGGACTCAGAGACCCTACAGCACACAGTACTAAATGGAACATGGAGACGGATGGACTCCCAAGAGCTAGTGTCCAATAATATCACATGGGATGAAGCCCCACCCCCAACACTCCATATCCCACTGTGTTCTGTCCCCCTCCCCACTCTATCTCCTAAACCCAGGTTTTGTTATCTCAGGTCATACATTACTGTCAGAGACTCTTCCCCTGGTCATGCAGAAAGAAATGGAGAGAGCACAGAGAGAGAGAACAAAGGCATTCACTTGGCCAAACTCCTAAATCGCCAAAATGGTAGAATTGAACAATTTCCACCTTTGAGAATGTGGGAAGGGTCCGTGGAAACGTAGTGGACAGTCAGGACGAGTGTGTTTCATCTCATGAAAGACAGGAAACAAACATAACGATATCAGTCTAAATATTGTGAAACGTATGTGATTAATTAAACATGAAAATATTTGAGAAAAGATGTAATGTGATATTAACCTTCTAAACGAGAGTATGGATTTTCATATAAAGATTAACTAGTCAGTGGCCACATCCCCCGTGAGCCCAGACATCACATTAGGCATCATGGACTGTCGTTTTCATCTGAAACGTATAAAACCCACTCTTGATGAAATTCACACCAGACCACACGAACCCCGGTGTAAGCTAAGGTTGCAAATGGTTGAATTTCTAAGACCAAAACATGCCGGGTGACACTGGTGTGTGAAGTGGTTTAAACTACAACTCTACCAAAGGACAATAGTCTACACGGCTGGAAGTGGTTAAACTCTGAGACTATCGATTCACTACAGAATAAGTGAGAAATTCTAGACAACACAAATTACTAGTCTGCAGCTAGAAATTTAAGTAAACGAAACGGATGAGAAAACAGACAACCACCGAAACATCTAATCTATGAGAACATTTCCTAATGGTTTCTGTGAAGTATCCATTCTAACAACCACAAAATACTTTGATCGTAGGAGGAAACACAACCAGAGAGAGAGGCTCTGATGAAATCTCCAGCAGACGGACCGAATTCCAACAGAGAAGACAACAACGACATAGGGGCGTAAATATGAATTTCAATGTCTTTATCGAATGAGCAGTCGTTCATGTACCGTTTTTAACAATTTCTATGAGTGTTGTAAATCCTCTATGAGTTTCCCGCTCTTTATCGGTCCACACCTCCTTTCTTTTGTCTACCAAGCTGTCGTATCGGCTTTGCCCGCTAGAGACGTTTTCGTTGTATCATTGTTAGCAACTCAATGTATAATGTCTACTGTTTGTTTCACTGTATGTCTGTGATAGTTCCTGTGGACCCTGGTCCTATACAGTCCCTATTGGCCCCTGGTCCTATACAGTTCCTATTGGCCCTGGTCTTATACAGTCCCTATTGGCCCTGGTCCTATACAGTCTCTATTGGTCCTGGTCTTATACAGTCCCTATTGGCCCTGGTCCTATACAGTCCCTATTGTCCCTGGTCCTATACAGTCCCTATTGGCCCTGGTCCTATACAGTCCCTATATGCCCTGGTCCTATACAGTCCCTATGGGCCATGGTCCTATACAGTCCCTATATGCCCTGGTCCTATACAGTCCCTATTGGCCCTGGTCCTATACAGTTCCTATGGACCATGGTCCTATACAGTCCCTATGGGCTATGGTCCTATACAGTCACAATAGGCCCTGGTCCTATACAGTCCCTATATGCCCTGGTCCTATACAGTCACAATAGGCCCTGGTCCTATGCAGTCCCTATATGCCCTGGTCGTATACAGTCCCTATTGGCCCTGGTCCTATACAGTCCTTATTGGCCCTGGTCCTATACAATCCCTATGGGCCCTGGTCCTATATAGTCCCTATGTTCCCTGGTCCTATACAGTCCCTATTGGCCCTGGTCCTATACAGTCCCTATTGGCCCTGGTCCTATACAGTCCCTATTGGCCCTGGTCCTATACAGTCCCTATGGGCCCTGGTCCTATACAGTCCCTATTGGCCCTGGTCCTATACAGTCCCTGTGGACCCTGGTCTTATACAGTCCCTATTGGCCCTGGTCCTATACAGTCCCTATTGGCCCTGGTCCTATACAGTTCCTATTGGCCATGGTCCTATACAGTCCCTATTGGCCCGGGTCCTATACAGTCCCTATGGGCAATGGTCCCTTACAGTCCCTATTGGCCCTGGTGCTATACAGTCCCTATTGGCCCTGGTCCTATACAGTCCCTATGGGCCATGGTCCTATACAGTCCCTATTGGCCCTGGTCCTATACAGTCCCTATGGGCCATGGTCCTATACAGTCCCTATTAGCCCTGGTCCTATACAGTCCCTATGGGCCATGGTCCTATACAGTCCCTATGGGCCCAGGTCATATACAGTCCCTATAAGCCCTGGTCCTATACAGTCCCTATGGGCGCTAGTCCTATACAGTCCCTATGGGCCCTGGTCCTATACAGTCCCTATTGGCCCTGGTCCTATACATTCCCTATGGGCCATGGTCCTATACAGTCCCTATGGGCCCAGGTCATATACAGTCCCTATAAGCCCTGGTCCTATACAGTCCCTATGGGCGCTAGTCCTATACAGTCCCTATGGGCCCTGGTCCTATACAGTCCCTATTGGCCCTGGTCCTATACAGTCCCTATTGGCCCTGGTCCTATACAGTCCCTATTGGCCCTGGTCCTATACAGTCCCTATTGGCCCTGGTCCTATACAGTCCCTATGGGCCCTGGTCCTATACAGTCCCTATTGGCCCTGGTCCTATACAGTCCCTGTGGACCCTGGTCTTATACAGTCCCTATTGGCCCTGGTCCTATACAGTCCCTATTGGCCCTGGTCCTATACAGTTCCTATTGGCCATGGTCCTATACAGTCCCTATTGGCCCTGGTCCTATACAGTCCCTATGGGCAATGGTCCCTTACAGTCCCTATTGGCCCGGGTGCTATACAGTCACAATAGGCCCTGGTCCTATGCAGTCCCTATGGGCCATGGTCCTATACAGTCCCTATTGGCCCTGGTCCTATACAGTCCCTATGGGCCATGGTCCTATACAGTCCCTATTAGCCCTGGTCCTATACAGTCCCTATGGGCCATGGTCCTATACAGTCCCTATGGGCCCAGGTCATATACAGTCCCTATTAGCCCTGGTCCTATACAGTCCCTATGGGCGCTAGTCCTATACAGTCCCTATGGGCCCTGGTCCTATGCAGTCCCTATGGGCGCTAGTCCTATACAGTTCCTATTGGCCCTGGTCCTATACAGTCCCTGTTGGCCCTGGTCCTATACAGTCCCTATTGGCCCTGGTCCTATACAGTCCCTATGGGCCATGGTCCTATACAGTCCCTATTAGCCCTGGTCCTATACAGTCCCTATGGGCCATGGTCCTATACAGTCCCTATGGGCCCAGGTCATATACAGTCCCTATAAGCCCTGGTCCTACACAGTCCCTATGGGCGCTAGTCCTATACAGTCCCTATGGGCCCTGGTCCTATACAGTCCCTATTGGCCCTGGTCCTATACAGTCCCTATTGGCCCTGGTCCTATACAGTCCCTATTGGCCCTGGTCCTATACAGTCCCTATGGGCCCTGGTCCTATACAGTCCTATTGGCCCTGGTCCTATACAGTCCCTGTGGACCCTGGTCTTATACAGTCCCTATTGGCCCTGGTCCTATACAGTCCCTATTGGCCCTGGTCCTATACAGTTCCTATTGGCCATGTTCCTATACAGTCCCTATTGGCCCTGGTCCTATACAGTCCCTATGGGCAATGGTCCCTTACAGTCCCTATTGGCCCGGGTGCTATACAGTCCCTATTGGCCCTGGTCCTATACAGTCCCTATGGGCCATGGTCCTATACAGTCCCTATTGGCCCTGGTCCTATACAGTCCCTATGGGCCATGGTCCTATACAGTCCCTATTAGCCCTGGTCCTATACAGTCCCTATGGGCCATGGTCCTATACAGTCCCTATGGGCCCAGGTCATATACAGTCCCTATTAGCCCTGGTCCTATACAGTCCCTATGGGCACTAGTCCTATACAGTACCTATGGGCCCTGGTCCTATACAGTCCCTATGGGCGCTAGTCCTATACAGTTCCTATTGGCCCTGGTCCTATACAGTCCCTGTTGGCCCTGATCCTATACAGTCCCTATGGGCCCTGGTCCTATACAGTCCCTATTGGCCCTGGTCCTATACAGTCCCTATGGGCCAAGGTCCTATACAGTCCCTATGGGCCCTGGTCCTATACAGTCCCTATATGCCCTGGTCCTATACAGTCCTTATGGGCCTTGGTCCTATACAGTCCCTATGGGCCCTGGTCCTATACAGTCCCTATGGGCCCTGGTCCTATACAGTCCCTATGGGCCATGGTCCTATACAGTCCCTATGGGCGCTAGACCTATGAAGTCCCTAAATGCCATGGTCCTATACAGTCCCTATATGCCCTGGTCCTATACAGTCCTTATGGGCCTTGGTCCTATACAGTCCCTATGGGCCCTGGTCCTATACAGTCCCTATGGGCACTGGTCCTATACAGTCCCTATGGGCCATGGTCCTATACAGTCCCTCTATGCCCTGGTCCTATACAGTCCCTATGGGCCATGGTCCTATACAGTCACTATTGGCCCTGGTCCTATACAGTCCCTAAAGACCATGGTGCTATACAGTCCCTATGGGCCATGGTCCTATACAGTCCCTATATGCCCTGTTGCTATTCAGTCCCTATGGGCGCTAGTCCTATACAGTCCCTATGGGCCCTGGTCCTATACAGTCCCTATGGGCGCTAGTCCTATACAGTCCCTATGGGCGCTAGTCATATACAGTTCCTATTGGCCCTGGTCCTATACAGTCCCTGTTGGCCCTGATCCTATACAGTCCCTATGGGCCCTGGTCCTATACAGTCCCTACTGGACCTGGTCCTATACAGTCCCTATGGGCCATGGTACTATACAGTCCCTATGGGCCCTGGTCCTATACAGTCCCTATATGCCCTGGTCCTATACAGTCCTTATGGGCCTTGGTCCTGTACAGTCCCTATGGAACCTGGTCCTATACAGTCCCTATGGAACCTGATCCTATACAGTCCCTATGGGCCCTGGTCCTACATAGTCCCTATGGGCCATGGTCCTATACAGTCCCTCTATGCCCTGGTCCTATACAGTCCCTATGGGCCATGGTCCTATACAGTCACTATTGGCCCTGGTCCTATACAGTCGCTATGGGCCATGGTCCTATACAGTCACAATAGGCCCTGGTCCTATACAATCCCTATATGCCCTGGTCCTATACATTCCCTATATGCCCTTGTCCTATACATTCCCTATATGCCCTGGTCCTTTACAGTCCCTAAGGTGCCTGCTCCTATAAAGTCCCTATGGGCCCTGGTCCTATACAGTCCCTATGGGCCCTGGTCCTATACAGTCCCTATGGACCCAGGTTCTATACAGTCCCTATGGGCCCTGGTCCTATACAGTCCCTATGGGCCCTGGTCCTATACAGTCCCTATGGGCCCTGGTTCTATACAATCCCTATTGGCCTTGGTCCTATACAGTCCCTATGGGCCCTTGTCCGATACAGTCCCTATTGGCCTTGGTCCTATACAGTCCCTATGGGTGCTAGTCCTATACAGTCCCTATTGGCCCTGGTCCTATACAGTCCCTATGGGCCCTGGTCCTATACAGTACCTATATGCCCTGTTCCTATACAGTCCCTATTGGCCCTGGTCCTATACAGTCCCTATGGGCCCTGGTCTTATACAGTCCCTATGGGCCCTGGTCCTATACAGTCCCTATTGGCCCTGGTCCTATACAGTCCCTATTGGCCCTGGTCCCATACAGTCCCTATTGGCCTTGGTCCTATACAGTCCCTATGGGCCCTGGTCCTATACAGTCCCTATGGGCCCTTGTCCGATACAGTCCCTATTGGCCTTGGTCCTATACAGTCCCTATGGGTGCTAGTCCTATACAGTCCCTATGGGCCCTGGTCTTATACAGTCCCTATGGGCCCTGGTCCTATACAGTCCCTATTGGCCCTGGTCCTATACAGTCCCTATTGGCCCTGGTCCTATACAGTCCCTATTGGCCTTGGTCCTATACAGTCCCTATGGGCCCTGGTCCTATACAGTCCCTATGGGCCCTGGTCCTATACAGTCCCTACGGGCCCTGGTCCTATACAACCCCTATTGGCCTTGGTCCTATACAGTCCCTATGGGCCCTGGTCCTATACAGTCCCTATTGGCCTTGATCCTATACAGTCCCTATGGGCCCTGGTCCTATACAGTCCCTATGGGCCCTTGTCCTATACAGTCTCTATGGGCCCTGGTCCTATACAGTCTCTATGGGCCCTGGTCCTATACAGTCCCTATATGCCCTGGTCCTGTACAGTCCCTATGGGTGCTAGTACTATACAGTCCCTATGGGTGCTAGTCCTACACAGTCCCTATTTGACCTGTTCCTATACAGTCCCTATTGGCCCTGGTCCTATACAGTCCCTATGGGCCCTGGTCCTATACAGTCCCTATTGGCCCTGGTCCTATACAGTCCCTATTGGCCCTGGTCCTATACAGTCCCTATTGGCCCTGGTCCTATACAGTCCCTATGGGCCCTGGTCCTATACAGTCCCTATTGGCCCTGGTCCTATACAGTCCCTGTGGACCCTGGTCTTATACAGTCCCTATTGGCCCTGGTCCTATACAGTCCCTATTGGCCCTGGTCCTATACAGTTCCTATTGGCCATGGTCCTATACAGTCCCTATTGGCCCTGGTCCTATACAGTCCCTAAGGGCAATGGTCCCTTACAGTCCCTATTGGCCCTGGTGCTATACAGTCCCTATTGGCCCTGGTCCTATACAGTCCCTATGGGCCATGGTCCTATACAGTCCCTATTGGCCCTGGTCCTATACAGTCCCTATGGGCCATGGTCCTATACAGTCCCTATTGGCCCTGGTCCTATACAGTCCCTATGGGCCATGGTCCTATACAGTCCCTATGGGCCCAGGTCCTATACAGTCCCTATATGCCCTGTTCCTATACACTCCCTATGGGCGCTAGTCCTATACAGTCCCTATGGGCCCTGGTCCTATACAGTCCCTATGGGCGCTAGTCCTATACAGTTCCTATTGGCCCTGGTCCTATACAGTCCCTGTTGGCCCTGATCCTATACAGTCCCTATGGGCCCTGGTCCTATACAGTCCCTATTGGCCCTGGTCCTATACAGTCCCTATGGGCCAAGGTCCTATACAGTCCCTATGGGCCCTGGTAATATAAAGTCCCTAAATGCCATGGTCCTATACAGTCCCTATATGCCCTGGTCCTATACAGTCCTTATGGGCCTTGGTCCTATACAGTCCCTATGGGCCCTGGTCCTATACAGTCCCTATGGGCCCTGGTCCTATACAGTCCCTATGGGCCATGGTCCTATACAGTCCCTATGGGCGCTAGACCTATACAGTCCCTAAATGCCATGGTCCTATACAGTCCCTATATGCCCTGGTCCTATACAGTCCTTATGGGCCTTGGTCCTATACAGTCCCTATGGGCCCTGGTCCTATACAGTCCCTATGGGCCCTGGTCCTATACAGTCCCTATGGGCCATGGTCCAATACAGTCCCTCTATGCCCTGGTCCTATACAGTCCCTAAAGACCATGGTGCTATACAGTCCCTATGGGCCATGGTCCTATACAGTCCCTATATGCCCTGGTCCTATTCAGTCCCTATGGGCGCTAGTCCGATACAGTCCCTATGGGCCCTGGTCCTATACAGTCCCTATGGGCGCTAGTCCTATACAGTCCCTATGGGCGCTAGTCATATACAGTTCCTATTGGCCCTGGTCCTATACAGTCCCTGTTGGCCCTGATCCTATACAGTCCCTATGGGCCCTGGTCCTATACAGTCCCTATTGGACCTGGTCTTATACAGTCCCTATGGGCCATGGTACTATACAGTCCCTATGGGCCCTGGTCCTATACAGTCCCTATATGCCCTGGTCCTATACAGTCCTTATGGGCCTTGGTCCTGTACAGTCCCTATGGAACCTGGTCCTATACAGTCCCTATGGGCCCTGGTCCTATATAGTCCCTATGGGCCATGGTCCTATACAGTCCCTCTATGCCCTGGTCCTATACAGTCCCTATGGGCCATGGTCCTATACAGTCACTATTGGCCCTGGTCCTATACAGTCCCTATGGGCCATGGTCCTATACAGTCACAATAGGCCCTGGTTCTATACAATCCCTATATGCCCTGGTCCTATACATTCCCTATATGCCCTGGTCCTATACATTCCCCATATGCCCTGGTCCTATACAGTCCCTAAGGTGCCTGCTCCTATACAGTCCCTATGGGCCCTGGTCCTATACAGTCCCTATGGACCCTGGTCCTATACAGTCCCTATATGCCCTGGTCCTATACAGTCCCTAAGGTGCCTGCTCCTATACAGTCCCTATGGGCCCTGGTCCTATACAGTCCCTATGGGCCCTGGTTCTATACAGTCCCTATGGACCCAGGTTCTATACAGTCCCTATGGGCCCTGGTCCTATACAGTCCCTATGGGCCCTGGTCCTATACAGTCCCTATGGGCCCTGGTTCTATACAATCCCTATTGACCTTGGTCCTATACAGTCCCTATGGGCCCTGATCCTATACAGTACCTATATGCCCTGGTCCTATACAGTCCCTATTGGCCCTGGTCCTATACATTCCCTATGGGCCCTGGTCTTATACAGTCCCTATGGGCCCTGGTCCTATACAGTCCCTATTGGCCCTGGTCCTATACAGTCCCTATTGGCCCTGGTCCTATACAGTCCCTATTGGCCTTGGTCCTATACAGTCCCTATGGGCCCTGGTCCTATACAGTCCGTATGGGCCCTGGTCCTATACAGTCCCTATTGGCCTTGATCCTATACAGTCCCTATGGGCCCTGGTCCTATACAGTCCCTATGGGCCATGGTCCTATACAGTCCCTATGGGCGCTAGACCTATACAGTCCCTAAATGCCATGGTCCTATACAGTCCCTATATGCCCTGGTCCTATACAGTCCTTATGGGCCTTGGTCCTATACAGTCCCTATGGGCCCTGGTCCTATACAGTCCCTATGGGCCCTGGTCCTATACAGTCCCTATGGGCCATGGTCCAATACAGTCCCTCTATGCCCTGGTCCTATACAGTCCCTAAAGACCATGGTGCTATACAGTCCCTATGGGCCATGGTCCTATACAGTCCCTATATGCCCTGGTCCTATTCAGTCCCTATGGGCGCTAGTCCGATACAGTCCCTATGGGCCCTGGTTCTATACAATCCCTATTGACCTTGGTCCTATACAGTCCCTATGGGCCCTGGTCCTATACAGTCCCTATTGGCCGTGGTCCTATACAGTCCCTATGGGTGCTAGTCCTATACAGTCCCTATTGGCCCTGGTCCCATACAGTCCCTATGGGCCCTGATCCTATACAGTACCTATATGCCCTGGTCCTATACAGTCCCTATTGGCCCTGGTCCTATACATTCCCTATGGGCCCTGGTCTTATACAGTCCCTATGGGCCCTGGTCCTATACAGTCCCTATTGGCCCTGGTCCTATACAGTCCCTATTGGCCCTGGTCCTATACAGTCCCTATTGGCCTTGGTCCTATACAGTCCCTATGGGCCCTGGTCCTATACAGTCCGTATGGGCCCTGGTCCTATACAGTCCCTATTGGCCTTGATCCTATACAGTCCCTATGGGCCCTGGTCCTATACAGTCCCTATGGGCCCTGGTCCTATACAGTCTCTATGGGCCCTGGTCCTATACAGTCTCTATGGGCCCTGGTCCTATACAGTCCCTATATGCCCTGGTCCTGTACAGTCCCTATGGGTGCTAGTACTATACAGTCCCTATGGGTGCTAGTCCTACACAGTCCCTATTTGCCCTGTTCCTATACAGTCCCTATTGGCCCTGGTCCTATACAGTCCCTATTGGCCCTGGTCCTATACAGTCTCTATGGGCCCTGGTCCTATACAGTCTCTATGGGCCCTGGTCCTATACAGTCCCTATATGCCCTGGTCCTATACAGTCCCTATGGGTGCTAGTCCTATACAGTCCCTATTGGCCCTGATCCTATACAGTCCCTATGGGTGCTAGTCCTATACAGTCCCTATGGGCCTTGGTCCTGTACAGTCCCTATGGGTGCTAGTACTATACAGTCCCTATGGGTGCTAGTCCTACATAGTCCCTATTTGCCCTGGTCCTATACTGTCCCTATTCGCCCTGTTCCTATACAGTCCCTATTGGCCCTGGTCCTATACAGTCTCTATGGGCCCTGGTCCTATACAGTCTCTATGGGCCCTGGTCCTATACAGTCCCTATATTCCCTGGTCCTATACAGTCCCTATGGGTGCTAGTCCTATACAGTCCCTATTGGCCCTGTTCCTTTACAGTCCCTATGGGTGCTAGTCCTATACAGTCCCTAAGGTGCCTGCTCCTATACAGTCCCTATGGGCCCTGGTCCTATACAGTCCCTATGGGCCCTGGTCCTATACAGTCCCTATGGACCCTGGTCCTATACAGTCCCTATGGGCCCTGGTCCTATACAGCCCCTATATGCCCTGGTCCTATACAGTCCCTATTGGCCCTGGTCCTATACAGTCCCTATGGGCCCTGGTCCTATACAGTCCCTATGGGCCCTGGTCCTATACAGTCCCTATGGGCCCTTGTCCTATACAGTCCCTATTGGCCCTGGTCCTATACAGGCCCTATTGGCCCTGGTCCTATACAGTCCCTATTGGCCCTGGTCCTATACAGTCCCTATTGGACTTGGTCCTATACAGTCCCTATGGGCCCTGGTCCTATACAGTCTCTATGTGCCCTTGTCCTATACAGTCTCTATGGGCCCTGGTCCTATACAGTCCCTATATGCCCTGGTCCTATACAGTCCCTATGGGTGCTAGTCCTATACAGTCCCTATGGGCCCTGGTCCTATACAGTCCCTATGGGTGCTAGTCCTATACAGTCCCTATGGGCGCTAGTCCTATACAGTCCCTATGGGTGCTAGTCCTATACAGTCCCTATGGGCCCTGGTCCTATACAGTCCCTATGGGTGCTAGTCCTATACAGTCCCTATGGGTGCTAGTCCTATACAGTCCCTATGGGCGCTAGTCCTATACAGTCCCTATGGGTGCTAGTCCTATACAGTCCCTATGGGCCCTGGTCAACAGTAGTGCACTGGAAAGAGAATAGGTTGCCATTTGGGATGCAAGCGTATATTTTCTTGTTGATTCTCCGGGTAGGTTTGTTTCTTAATGAGAATGATGACTTTTCGTCTCCTTCAGGACACTGTATGTCTCGTTCCGTTTTAAGGCCGACCACTTCAGCTGATTCAATTTCTCGGCTGATCAACACTCACCCTGAGAACGCTAGCTGTACCTCACAACCCAGTCACCCCTGAAGACATTACCCACACACACACACACACACACACACACACACACACACAGAGACACACAGAGACACACACACACACGCACACACACACACACACACACAGACACACACAAACACACACAGACACACACAGACACACACACACACACACACACACACACACACACACACACACACACACACACACAGAGACACACACACACACACACACACTCCTTGTCCCTCTATAGTTGGCTTTCTGGCTGATTCCAGGTGGAGTAACCAATTCTCTTTTGGAACCAGCCTGCTCTGGAATTCCCATTGGTCAAGAGGCAGTAGGGGATGACCACCTGAAGTATCCATTCTAACAACCAAAATACTTTGATGACCACCTCTATCAAAGACAGAACAGAGGATGTTGGAGATGGTGTTGTTAGATAGCAGCAATGCCCCTCTCCTCCTCTATATCTCATAAAGATGTAAGTGGAGAAAGACGACAGAAAGAAGGTCAAAATATCTCCCATCTCATGACATTTGATAAGCCTTCGCTGCTCAGGAGATGGTATTCATCTGGACGACGGCTCCCTGCGGTTTTGAATCATGTTTGTTGGCTAGATTCTGATTCCGAAGCGTTTATTAATTCAATGGGAAAATGCCTTCCAATCGTCCAATCAGAAGTACCGGCAATGGGAAAATGCCTTCCAATCTTCCAATCAGAAGCACCGGCAATGTTTCCTCACTATTTCCATCTTTCCTCTCCGTTTCCTTTCTCCTCCTGCTGGATGAGCGACTGACAGAAATGTTAAGCGCCTCGAGGCATAGAGAAACCCACGCTCAGAAAACATGTCAATTATCCAAAAGAGAAGAACTGCTAACAGCTTCCATGTCAAACTGGAAACTTCTTCCGTCTTCAGTTCTACAAGATGCAATCTCCTCCTGCTACTCCTCCTGCGTACTCCTCCTGCTACTCCTCCTGCATACTCTTCCTGCTACTCCTCCTCCTGCTACTCTTCCTGCTACTCTTCCTCCTGCTACTCTTCCTCCTGCTACTCTTCCTGCTACTCTTCCTGCTACTCCTCCTCATGCTACCCTTCCTCCTGCTGCTCTTCCTGCTATTCCTCCTGCTACTCTTCCTGCTACTCTTCCTCCTGCTTTTCCTCCTGCTACTCCTCCTGCTACTTTTCCCCCTGCTACTCCTCTTGCTACTCTTCCTCATGCTACTCTTCCCCTGCTACTCCTCCTACTACTCTTCCTCCTGCTACTCCTCCTACTACTCTTCCACCTGCCTTTCCTCCTGCTACTCCTCCTGCTACTCTTCCTCCTGCTACTCCTCCTGCTACTCTACCTCTTGCTACTCTTCCTCCTCTACTCTTCCTGCTACTCCTCTGCTACTCTTCTTCCTGCTACTCCACCTGCTACTCTACCTGCTACTCCTCCTACTACTCCTCCTGCTACTCTTCCTCCTTCTACTGCTCCTGCTACTCCTCCTGCTACTCTTCCTCCTGCTACTGCTCCTGCTACTCCCCCTGCTACTTTTCCTGCTGCTACTCCTCCCGCTTCTCCTCCTGCTACTCTTCCTGCTACTCCTCCTGCTACTCCTCCTACTGCTACTCCCCCTGCTACTCTTCCTAATGCTACTCCTCCTGCCTCTCCTCCTGCTACTCTTCCTGCTACTCCTTCTGCTACTCTTCCACCTGCTACGCCCCCTGCTACTCTTCCTCCTGTTACTCTTCCTGCATACTCCTCCTGCTACTTTTCCTCATGCTACTCTTCCTGCTACACCTCGTGCTACTCTTCCTCCTGCATACTCCTCCTGCCTCACCTCCTGCTACTCCTCCTGCTACTCTTCCGGCTTCTCCTCCTGCTACTTCTCCTGCATACTCCTCCTGCTACTCTTCCTCCTGCTAATCCTCCTGCATTCTCCTCCTGCCACTCCTCCTGCTACTCCTCCTGCTACTCCTCATGCTTCTCCTCCTGCAATCTCCTCCTGCTACTCCTCCTGCTACTCCTCCTGCTACTCCTCCTGCTTGTCCTCCTGCTACTCCTCATGCTTCTCCTCCTGCAATCTCCTCCTGCTACTCCTTCTGCTACTATTCTTCCTGCTACTCCTCCTGCATATTCCTCCTGCTTGTCCTCCTGCTACTCCTCATGCTCCTCCTCCTGCATACTCCTCCTGCTACCCTTCCCGCTACTCCTCCTGCTACTCTTCTTCCTTCTCCTCCTCCTGCACACTCCTCCTGCTTGCCCTCCTGCTACTCCTCCTGCATATTCCTCCTGCACACTCCTCCTGCTACTCCTCCTGCATATTCCTCCTGCACATTCCTCCTGCATTCTCCTCCTGCATATCTTCCCTTGTTCATTTCCCTGTTCCTTTGACATTAGTTCATGTAGTGTATTGACTCTCTACCCGGCTAGGTTCCAAAGGCGGCAGCAGTCTTCTCAGAGTGGCTGAGTCTGGCACCTCTTAAAGGTCAGCTGCACATGACAGGGTGGGTGTGTGTGTGTGTGTGTGTGTGTGTGTGTGTGTGTGTGTGTGTGTGTGTGTGTGTGTGTGTGTGTGTGTGTATCTCGAGACCTTGTGAGTTAGCTGTACCTTCTTAACCTTTTAGTGGAACAGTTTTCAGTTTTTAGAAGGAACTCTGGAAGTTGAATCTCTGAACCAAAGTGACATGTTCCAGCAACAAAGAGGTCACAGCCAGTGACATCCTAACGCGCACACACACACACACACAAACACACTTACACAACACACACACTTACACAACACACACACACACACACACACACAAACACACACACTTACACAACACACACACACACACACTTACAAACACACACACACACACACACTTACACAACACACACATTTAAACAACACACACACACACACACACACAAACACACACACACACACTTACACACACTTACACACACTTACACAACACACACACACTTACACAACACACACACTTAAACAACACACACACACACACACACACACACACACACACACACACACACACACACACACACACACTTACAAAACACACACACTTACACACACACACTTACACAACTCACACACTTACACAACACACACACACTTACACAACACACACACACACACACACACACACACACACACACACACACACACACAACACTAATCCAGCCTGTACTGTACCCATCCACCTCTACTGTCCTGACCTTCCAGTACTGTACCCATCCACCTCTACTGTCCTGATCCACCAGTAATGTACCCATCCACCTCTACTGTCCTGACCTTCCAGTACTGTACCCATCCACCTCTACTGTCCTGACCTTCCAGTACTGTGCCCATCCACCTCTACTGTCCTGATCCACCAGTACTGTACCCATCCACCTCTACTGTCCTGATCCACCAGTACTGTACCCATCCACCTCTACTGTCCTGACCTTCCAGTACTGTACCCATCCACCTCTACTGTCCTGATCCACCAGTACTGTACCCATCCACCTCTACTGTCCTGACCTTCCAGTACCATACCCATCCACCTCTACTGTCCTGACCTTCCAGTACTGTACCCATCCACCTCTACTGTCCTGATCCACCAGTACTGTACCCATCCACCTCTACTGTCCTGACCTTCCAGTACTGTACCCATCCACCTCTACTGTCCTGATCCACCAGTACTGTACCCATCCACCTCTACTGTCCTGACCTTCCAGTCCTGTACCGTTCCACCTCTACTGTCCTGACCTTCCAGTACTGTACCCATCCACCTCTACTGTCCTGACCTTCCAGTACTGTACCCATCCACCTCTACTTTCCTGATCCACCAGCACTGTACCCAACCACCTCTACTGTCCTGACCTTCCAGTACTGTACCCATCCACCTCTACTGTCCTGACCTTCCAGTACTGTACCCATCCACCTCTACTGTCCTGATCCACCAGTACTGTACCCATCCACCTCTACTGCCCTGATCCACCAGCTAGTACTGTACCCATCCACCTCTACTTTCCTGATCCACCAGTACTGTACCCATCCACATCTACTGTCCTGACCTTCCAGTACTGTACCCATCCACCTCTACTGTCCTGACCTTCCAGTACTGTACCCATTCACCTCTACTGTCCTGATCCACCAGTACTGTACCCATCCACCTCTACTGTCCTGACCTTCCAGTCCTGTACCGTTCCACCTCTACTGTCCTGACCTTCCAGTACTGTACCCATCCACCTCTACTGTCCTGACCTTCCAGTACTGTACCCATCCACCTCTACTTTCCTGATCCACCAGCACTGTACCCATCCAAGTTATGCTGGAAAGTAGATGTTTATTCTTCCCTGTCCTCAATGGTTTCTCCACTGAAAAAAAAGGAGACAGGATGTAGTTATACCCAAGCCTAGCCTGTGGTTGACCAATTAGAATTCATTGCAGTAAAATTGGGCCAATGGCCAAATACCAAGTATTCTGTTTGAGGCTCAATGTATAGACAATTCGGACCAATGAACTTGCCGCATGTAGCTATGAGTCCGACTGAAATTCCTCCCGTGTCCCTGACCCATTAATCTTCAGTTCCCCATTACAAAGAAACAACTATTTCTATCGATCATTAATTCCCTGTTACAGAAGAGCAACTATTTCCATCGATGGTTAATTCCCTCTTGATCTTTAGTCCTCTGTGTTTATTTATCGTTAAATATTCTTACAATAGCTAAGGGTCTGAATACTTAAGGTATTTCTGTTTATTTTTAATACATTTACAAAAAAATCTAAACCTGTTTTCACTTTGTCATTATGGGGTATTGTGTGTAGAGAAATGTTTTAATTTAATCAATTTTAGAATAAGACTAACGTAACAAAATGTTGAAAAAGTAAAGGAGTCTGAATACTTTCCGAATGCACTGTAAAGTGATTTTATTTTGTTATGTATTGCTAAAGCACATCAAGGAACATTTGATTTGACCAATTGAATTGTTTGATTTACAGATATGGAGAATGCATTGAGAGCTGGTTGATATTCAGAGTCAATGTGGATCCTTCATGCGTCACTGTCACAAACAAATTTGTCTGCATTCGACCAGAAGAGGGTAAACACACACACACACACACACAAAAACATTTTCCTGATGGTGATCATCCATTCCTTGTCTACAGATAATACTACAGTTTCCCAGATCCTTCCAGCTCTTGCTAATACACCATTGGACTCCTCCTACCACTTTTCTTGGAAGGGATCCGCAACT
>NW_027261132.1:17500-20000 GCF_045791955.1 Oncorhynchus clarkii lewisi | reverse complement strand
CTCCAGGTCCTTAGAGATATGTATCTCCAGGTCCATAGGGATATGTATCTCCTGGTCCATAGGGATATGTATCTCCAGGTCCATAGGGATATGTAACTCCAGGTCCATAGGGATATGTATCTCCTGGTCCATAGGGATATGTATCTCCAGGTCTATAGAGATATGTATCTCCAGGTCCATAGAGATATGTATCTCCTGGTCCATAGGGATATGTATCTCCAGGTCCATAGAGATATGTATCTCCAGGTCCATAGGGATATGTATCTCCAGGTCCATATCTCCAGGTCCATAGAGATATATATCTCCAGGTCCATAGAGATATGTATCTCCAGGTCCATAGAGATATGTATCTCCAGGTCCATAGGGATATGTATCTCCAGGTCCATAACTCCAGGTCCATAGGGATGTGTATCTCCAGGTCCATAGAGATATGTAGCTCCAGGTCCATAGGGATATGTATCTCCAGATCCATAACTCCAGGTCCATAGGGATATGTATCTCCAGATCCATAACTCCAGGTCCATAGGGATATGTAGCTCCAGGTCCATAACTCCAGGTCCATAGGGATATGTATCTCCAGATCCATAACTCCAGGTCCATAGGGATATGTAGCTCCAGGTCCATAGGGATATGTAGCTCCAGGTCCATAGGGATATGTATCTCCAGGTCCATAGGGATATGTATCTCCAGATCCATAACTCCAGGTCTATAGAGATATGTAGCTCCAGGTCCATAGGGATATGTATCTCCAGGTCCATAGGGATAGTATCTCCAGATCCATAACTCCAGGTCTATAGAGATATGTATCTCCAGGTCCATAGGGATATGTATCTCCAGGTCCATAGGGATATGTATCTCCAGATCCATAACTCCAGGTCTATAGAGATATGTATCTCCAGGTCCATAGGAATATGTATCTCCAGGTCTATAGAGATATGTATCTCCAGGTCCATAGGGATATGTATCTCCTGGTCCATAGGGATATGTATCTCCAGGTCCATAGGGATATGTATCTCCAGGTCCATAGGGATATGTATCTCCAGGTCCATAACTCCAGCTCCATAACTCCAGGTCCATAGGGATATGTATCTCCAGATCCATAACTCCAGGTCCATAAGGATTTGTATCTCCTGGTCCATACCTCCAGGTCTATAGAGATTTGTATCTCCAGATCCATAACTCCAGGTCCATAGGGATATGTATCTCCAGATCCATAACTCCAGGTCCATAGGGATATGTAGCTCCAGATCCATAACTCCAGGTCTATAGAGATATATAACTCTGTTATGTGTGCGAGTCGGGAAGCAAGTTCAGGGAGTGAATCATTTAATAAATAAATGAAAACATAATACAAAACAAGAAAAATGAAACACAAATTGCACAGAGACATGAAACAGAAACAATAACGCCTGGGGAAGGAACCAAAGGTAGTGACATAAATAGGGCAGGTAATCAAGGAGGTGATGGAGTCCAGGTGAGTGTCATTTTCACAGCAGAACTTCTGCATCACAAAGAGGTGTGAGACAATGGGGGACGGAAGGATAGAAACAGAGAAGTTCTGAATTCCTGAGAAGTCAATGAAACCTTTTGAATAGAGTGTTGATAAATTATTGGTTGAGGTTTGGGCACACCCACAGGCTCGGTAACTCCTTCATTACTTCAGGTGAACCTGAGGCGACCCCCACAGAGACAGAGGCACAGATGTGGAGGCCGGCGCTACATGATGTTACCCTGAGGATGACGGAAGGCATAATCACCACACTACACAGGAGATGTCTCTACCATCACACTACACAGGAGATGTCTCTACTACACAGGAGATGTCTCTACCATCACACTACACAGGAGATGTCTCTACCATCACACTACACAGGAGATGTCTCTACCATCACACTACACAGGAGAGGTATGTCTCTACCATCACACTACACAGGAGAGGTATGTCTCTACCATCACACTACACAGGAGATGTCTCTACTACACAGGAGATGTCTCTACCATCACACTACACAGGAGATGTCTCTACTATCACACTACACAGGAGATGTCTCTACCATCACACTACACAGGAGATGTCTCTACCATCACACTACACAGGAGAGGTATGTCTCTACCATCATGTGAAACATGTGTTAACATTGCCAAAGCAAGTGAGGTAGACAATATACAAAAGTGAATGTCATATATTATATATATATACAGTGCCTTGCGAAAGTATTCGGCCCCCTTGAACTTTGCGACCTTTTGCCACATTTCAGGTTTCAAACATAAAGATATAAAACTGTATTTTTTTGTGAAGATTCAACAACAAGTGGGACACAATCATGAAGTGGAACGACATTTATTGGATATTTCAAACTTTTTTAACAAATCAAAAACTGAAAAATTGGGCGTGCAAAATTATTCAGCCCCTTTACTTTAAAGTGCAGCAAACTCTCTCCAGAAGTTCAGTGAGGATCTCTGAATGATCCAATGTTGACCTAAATGACTAATGATGATA
>NW_027261132.1:0-12500 GCF_045791955.1 Oncorhynchus clarkii lewisi | reverse complement strand
TGCATCCCTGTCTCACCCCACGACCCTGTGTGAAGAAATGTGTGTGTTTTTTGCCAATTTTAACCGCACACTTGTTGTTTGTGTACATGGATTTTATAATGTTGTATGTTTTACCCCCAACACCACTTTCCATCAATTTGTATAGCAGACCCTGATGCAAAATTGAGTCGAAGGCTTTTTTGAAATCAACAAAGCATGAGAAGACTTTGCCTTTGTTTTGGTTTGTTTGGTTGTCACTTAGGGTGTGCAGGGTGAATACATGGTCTGTTGTACAGTAATTTGGTAAAAAGCCAATTTGACCTTTGCTCAGTACATTGTTTTCGTTGGGGAAATGTACGAGTCTGCTGTTAATGATACTGCAGAGGAATTTCCCAAGGTTACTGTTGACGCATATTCCACGGTAGTTATTGGGGTCAAATTTGTCTCCACTTTTGTGGATTGGGGTGATCAGTCCTTGGTTCCAAATATTGGGGAAGATGCCAGAGCCTAGGATGATGTTAAAGAGTTTTAGTATAGCCAATTGGAATTTGTTGTCTGTATATTTGATCATTTCATGTAGGATACCATCAACACCACAGGCCTTTTTGGGTTGGAGTGTTTGTATTTTGTCCTGCAGTTCATTCAATGTAATTGGAGAATCCAGTGGGTTCTGGTAGTCTTTAATAGTTGATTCTAAGATTTGTAATTCATCATGTATATGTTTTTGCTCTTTATTCTTTGTTATAGAGCCAAAAGATTGGAGAAGTGGTTTACCCATACCATTACCCATCTCCATTTTGGATAGATAATTCTTTGTGTTGTTGTTTGTTTAGAGTTTTCCATTTTTCCCAGAAGTGGTTTGATTGTATTGATTCTTCAATTACATTGAGCTGATTTCTGACGTGCTGTTTCCGCAGTGTATTTTTTGAGAAGTGGTTTACCCATACATCTCCATTTTGGATAGATAATTCTTAGTGTTTTCCAATTTTCCCAGAAGTGGTTTGATTCTATGGAATCTTCAATTACATTGAGCTGATATCTGACATGCTTTTCCTTCCTTTTCCGTAGTGTATTTCTGTATTCTTTAGGGAATCACCATAGTGTAGGCGTAGACTCAGGTTTTCCGGGTCTCTATGTTTTTGGTTGGACAGGTTTCTTAGATTTTTGTATTCTTCATCAAACCATTTGTCATTGTTGTTCATTTTCTTCGCTTTTCTATTTGAGATTTTTTAGATTTGATAGGGAAGCTGAGAGGTCAAATATACTGTTAAGATTTTCTACTGCCAAGTTTACACCTTCACTATTGCAGTGAAACATTTTACCCAGGAAACTGTCCAGAAGGGATTGAATTTGTTGTTGCCTAATTGTTTTTTGGTAGGTTTCCAAACTGCATTCCTTCCATCTATAGCATTTCTTAATGTTACTCAGTTCCTTTGGCTTTGATGCCTTGTGATTGGGTATTGCTCTGTTCAAGAAGACTGTGATTTTGCTGTGGTCTGATAGGGGTGTCAGTGGGCTGACTGTGAACGCTCTGAGAGACTCTGGGTTGAGGTCAGTGATAAAGTAATCTACAGTACTACTGCCAAGAGATGAGCTATAGGTGTACCTACCATAGGAGTCCCCTCGAAGCCTACCATTGACTATGTACATACCCAGCGTGTGACAGAGCTGCAGGAGTTGTGGCCCGTTTTTGTTTGTTAAGTTGTCATAGTTGTGCCTAGCGGGCATATGTGGGAGGGAATGCTGTCACCTCCAGGCAGGTGTTTGTCCCCCTGTGTGCTGAGGGTGTCGGGTTCTTGTCCGGTTCTGGCATTTAGGTCGCCACAGACTAGTACATGTCCCTGGGACTGGAAATGATTGATTTCCCCCTCCAGGATGGAGAAGCTGTCTTCATTAAAGTATGGGGATTCTAGTGAGGGGATACAGGTAGCACACAGGAGGACATTTTTCTCTGTTAAATAATAAGATAATTTCCTTTTGAATTACCTCCCCGGGAAGGCAAACTGGTTAGAAATACGTAAAATACTATTTTCTGATTCCAACAATGTCATTTCATCCAGTGTTGCTCACTGGCTGCTGGGTACCTAAGTTGAAACATGCTCCATTCTTGAAAATACTGAAGTACTGTATTTCCTAAAGAACAATTTGTTTGTGGTTTCTCTTGTTCCAAACCAGCTCAGTCAGACAAGGCAGAGAGCTAGGGGCAGACTGTGAGCTGCTTTGAAGTCTGGTGTTGTCTATGACTGGTGTCTTTTGGGCACTGGTCAAAATAAGTGCACTATATTGGGAATAGGGTGCCATAGAGCTCTGGTCTAAAGTAGTGCACTATATAGGGAATAGGGTGCCATAGAGCTCTGGTCTAAAGTAGTGCACTATATTGGGAATAGGGTGCCATAGGGCTCTGGTCTAAAGTAGTGCACTATATTGGGAATAGGGTGCCATAGGGCTCTGGTCTAAAGTAGTGCACTATATAGGGAATAGGGTGCCATAGGGCTCTGGTCTAAAGAAGTGCACTATATATAGGGAATAGTGTTCCATTTGGAAGGCTCCCGCTGACTTTAATAGTGACAATCCTTTTCCACTTGGATCGGTGCTCCATTATTAATGCCTTGCTTAGCAAAAGGAGCTGTTTCCAGTACACATCAGGGTCCCATCAGGCATGAGCAGTCACTCATTTATTGATAAGATGTGTACCGATCAGTGGTCATTTTCACTGGTCAAAAATGTGGCCCAGAATGAGTAAGTCCTCCCATAGACAGTCCAGAACATGTCATGTCAGTGGTGATGGTTGACTAAGTTTAATCGATGTGAAATTGCTAGCTAGTTAGCGATGGTGCGCGCTAATAGTGTTTCAATCGATGACGTCACTCGGTCCGAGACCTTGAAATAGTGGTTCCCCTTGCTCTGCAAGGGCCGCGGCTTTTGTGGAGCGATGGGTAACGATGCTTCGTGAGTGGCTGTTGTTGATGTGTGCAGAGGGTCCCTGGTTCGAGCCCAGGTAGGGGCGAGGAGAGGGACGGAAGCTATACTCTTACATACGTAGGTTGAAAGTAACTAACAGACGGTTCCAGAGGACAGAACAGACGGTTCCAGAAGAACAGACGGTTCCAGAAGAACAGACGGTTCCAGAAGACAGAACAGATGGTTCCAGAAGAACAGATGGTTCCAGAAGACAGAACAGACGGTTCCAGAGGACAGAACAGACGTTTCCAGAAGACAGAACAGAACAGACAGTTCCAGAGGACAGAACAGACGGTTCCAGAGGACAGAACAGACGGTTCCAGAAGACAGAACAGAACAGACGGTTCCAGAAGAACAGACGGTTCCAGAAGACAGAACAGACGGTTCCAGAAGACAGAACAGACGGATCGAGAGGCCAGAACAGACCGTTCCAGAAGACAGAACAGACGGTTCCAGAAGACAGAATAGACGGTTCCAGAAGAACAGATGGTTCCAGAAGACGGAACAGACGGTTCCAGAAGAACAGATGGTTCCAGAAGACAGAACAGACGGTTCCAGAAGAACAGATGGTTCCAGAAGACAGAACAGACGGTTCCAGAGGACAGAACAGACGGTTCCAGAAGACAGAACAGACGGTTCCAGAAGACAGAACAGACGGTTCCAGAAGACAGAACAGACGGTTCCAGAAGACAGAACAGATGGTTCCAGAAGAACAGATGGTTCCAGAAGACAGAACAGACGGTTCCAGAGGACAGAACAGACGTTTCCAGAAGACAGAATAGACGGTTCCAGAAGAACAGATGGTTCCAGAAGACGGAACAGACGGTTCCAGAAGAACAGATGGTTCCAGAAGACAGAACAGACGGTTCCAGAAGAACAGATGGTTCCAGAAGACAGAACAGACGGTTCCAGAGGACAGAACAGACGGTTCCAGAAGACAGAACAGACGGTTCCAGAAGACAGAACAGACGGTTCCAGAAGACAGAACAGACGGTTCCAGAAGACAGAACAGATGGTTCCAGAAGACAGAACAGACGGTTCCAGAAGACAGAACAGATGGTTCCAGAAGAACAGATGGTTCCAGAAGACAGAATAGACGGTTCCAGAAGAACAGATGGTTCCAGAAGACGGAACAGACGGTTCCAGAAGAACAGATGGTTCCAGAAGACAGAACAGACAGTTCCAGAGGAAAGAACAGACGGTTCCAGAAGACAGAACAGACGGTTCCAGAAGACAGAACAGACGGTTCCAGAAGACAGAACAGACGGTTCCAGAAGACAGAACAGATGGTTCCAGAAGAACAGATGGTTCCAGAAGACAGAACAGACGGTTCCAGAGGACAGAACAGACGTTTCCAGAAGACAGAACAGACGGTTCCAGAAGAACAGACTCCAGCAAGCTGTGATGTTGAACGCTGAGCTGTAGTCGATGAACAGCATTCTCACATAGGTGTTCCTCTTGTCCAGGTGCAGTTCAGAAAATTATGCAAATGTATTACAAATTAAAAACAGAAATACCTTATTTACATAAGTACTCAGACCTTTTGCTATGAGACTCGAAAATGAGCTCAGGTGATGTTTCTGTGGTAAATTCAGTTGATTGGATGTCATTTGGAAATGCACACACACACCTGTCTATATAATGTCCCACAGCTGACAGTGCTTGTCAGAGCAAAAACTAAGCCGTGAGGTCGAAGCAATTGTCCGTAATTGAACTTCGACAGGTTTGTGATGAGAACCTCATGGTTAACTGTACCAAAAGCTTTCCTTAGGTCTAGAAATGCAGCCCCAACAACATCCCCTTTGTCCATCTTGGACATCACATTTTCCAGAAGAAAGAGGTTGTCAGTTTCTCTGAAGCCAAACTGCATGGAGTGTAATATGAACGGGCTGTTGTTGTGGTGGGCAGTTGCTCTGAAGCCAAACTGCATGGAGTGTAATATGAACGGGCTGTTGTTGTGGTGGGCAGTTGTTCTGCTACGCACTTTTCAGCAACCTTCAACACCACAGGTAGTATACTAAAGGACCTGTAGTTACTCACGCCAGCAGGGTCACTGTCACGCCCTGACCATAGATTGCTTTGTATGTTTCTATTTTTCGTTTGGTCAGGGTGTGATGTGGGTGGGTATTCTATTTTGTATGTCTAGGTGTTGTGTTTCTATGTTTAGGCCTGGTATGGTTCCCAATCAGAGGCAGCTGGTTATCATTGTCTCTGATTGAGAACCATACTTAGGCAGCCTGTTTTTCCCACTATGGGTGTCTGTAGTTGGTTTCTGTTGTTGTGTGTCCACACCAGCCAGAACTGTTTCGGTCGTTCTCATTGTTATTTTTGTTATTTCTGTGTTCATTTAATAAATATGGACACATACCACGCTGCACCTTGGTCCTCTCCTTCCAACAGCCGTTACAGTCACCTGATGTAAAGATGGCCGATATTATGGCTGATCAGGCTTTCTAACAGTAGAGAGGTTAAACCTGCTCTTAGCTTTCTGGCATTAAGTGTCAGATTATGATCAGATAGCCCAGTAACCATATTGAATGATGTAGTCACTCTCTTTGGTTTATTACTGAACACCAAATCAGTCTGTGTTTTAGAGCAACAAGTCACCCTGGTTGGCCCTTTAACTAGAATGTGTAAGGTCAAAGGTATTAGTGATCCGTTTGAGGGTTTTCCTACAAGACTTGTCTTCATAATTAATGTTGCGACGACCACCTTCCCAAAATCACGTTCAATAAGCATGTTATTAAACGGATGAAAAAAACACTTTTGGTAGAAGGTGGTCTATACATTACAATAAGGGTGGAAGGTGGTCTGTACATTACAATAAGGGTAGAAGGTAGTCTGTACATTACAATAAGGGTAGAAGGTGGTCTGTACATTACAATAAGGGTGGAAGGTGGTCTGTACATTACAATAAGGGTAGAAGGTGGTCTATACATTACAATAAGGGTAGAAGATGGTCTGTACATTACAATAAGGGTGGAAGGTGGTCTATACATTACAATAAGGGTAGAAGGTGGTCTATACATTACAATAATGGTGGAAGGTAGTCTATGCATTACAATAAGGGTGGAAGGTGGTCTATACATTACAATAAGGGTAGAAGGTGGTCTATACATTACAATAAGGGTAGAAGGTGGTCTATACATTACAATAAGAGTAGAAGGTGGTCTATGCATTACAATAAGGGTAGAAGTTGGTCTGTACATTACAATAAGGGTAGAATGTGGTCTATACATTACAATAAGGGTAGAAGGTGGTCTATACATTACAATAAGGGTAGAAGGTGGTCTATACATTACAATAAGGGTAGAAGGTGGTCTATACATTACAATAAGAGTAGAAGGTGGTCTATACATTACAATAAGGGTAGAAGTTGGTCTGTACATTACAATAAGGGTAGAATGTGGTCTATACATTACAATAAGGGTAGAAGGTGGTCTATACATTACAATAAGGCTAGAAAGTGGTCTGTACATTACAATAAAGGTAGAAGGTGGTCTGTACATTACAATAAGGGTGGAAGGTGGTCTGTACATTACAATAAGGGTAGAAGGTGTTCTATACATTACAATAAGGGTAGAAGGTGGTCTATACATTACAATAAGGGTGGAAGGTAGTCTATGCATTACAATAAGGGTAGAAGGTAGTATATGCATTACAATAAGGGTGGAAGGTGGTCTATACATTACAATAAGGGTGGAAGGTAGTCTATACATTACAATAAGGGTAGAAGGTGGTCTATACATTACAATAAGGGTAGAAGGTGGTCTATACATTACAATAAGGGTAGAAGGTGGTCTATATATTACAATAAGTGTAGAAGGTGGTCTATACATTACAATAAGGGTAGAAGGTGGTCTATACATTACAATAAGGGTAGAAGGTTGTCTATACGTTACAATAAGGGTAGAAGGTGGTCTGTACATTACAATAAGGGTGGAAGGTTGTCTGTACATTACAATAAGGGTGGAAGGTTGTCTGTACATTACAATAAGGGTAGAAGGTGGTCTGTACATTACAATAAGGGTAGAAGGTGGTCTATACATTACAATAAGGGTGGAAGGTAGTCTATGCATTACAATAAGGGTAGAAGGTGGTCTATACATTACAATAAGGGTATAAGGTGGTCTGTACATTACAATAAGGGTGGAAGGTGGTCTATACATTACAATAAGGGTAGAAGGTGGTCTATACATTACAATAAGAGTGGAAGGTAGTCTATGCATTACAATAAGGGTGGAAGGTAGTCTATGCATTACCATAAGGGTGGAAGGTGGTCTATACATTACAATAAGGGTAGAAGGTAGTCTATACATTACAATAAGGGTAGAAGGTGGTCTATACATTACAATAAGGGTAGAAGGTGGTCTATACATTACAATAAGGGTAGAAGGTGGTCTATATATTACAATAAGGGTAGAAGGTGGTCTATACATTACAATACGGGTAGAAGGTGGTCTATACATTACAATAAGGATAGAAGGTAGTCTATGCATTACAATAAGGGTCGAATGTGGTCTGTGCATTACAATAAGGGTGGAAGGTGGTCTGTACATTACAATAAGGGTGGAAGGTATTCTGTGCATTACAATAATGGTGGAAGGTGGTCTATACATTACAATACAGGTAGAAGGTGGTCTGTACATTACAATAAGGGTAGAAGGTAGTCTATACATTACAATAAGAGTGGAAGGTGGTCTGTACATTACAATAAGGGTGGAAGGTGGTCTATACATTACAATAAGGGTGGAAGGTGGTCTGTACATTACAATAAGGGTGGAAGGTGGTCTGTACATTACAATAAGGGTCGAAGGTAGTCTATACATTACAATAAGGGTGGAAGGTGGTCTGTACATTACAATAAGGGCAGAAGGTGGTCTGTACATTACAATAAGGGTAGAAGGTGGTCTGTACATTACAATAAGGGTAGAATGTGGTCTGTACATTACAATAAGGGTGGAAGGTGGTCTATACATTACAATAAGGGTAGAAGGTGGTCTATACATTACAATAAGGGTAGAAGGTGGTATATACATTACAATAAGGGTAGAAGGTGGTCTGTGCATTACAATAAGGGTAGAAGGTGGTCTGTACATTACAATAAGGGTAGAAGGTGGTCTATACATTACAATAAGGGTGGAAGGTGGTCTGTACATTACAATAAGGGTGGAAGGTGGTCTGTATATTACAATAAGGGTGGAAGGCGGTCTGTACATTACCATAAGGGTGGAAGGTGGTCTGTACATTACAATAAGGTTGGAATGTAGTCTATACATTACAATAAGGGTAGAAGGTGGTCTATACATTACAATAAGGGTGGAAGGTAGTCTATACATTACAATAATGGTGGAAGGTTGTATGTACATTACAGTAAGGGTGGAAGGTGGTCTGTACATTACAATAAGGGTAGAAGGTGGTCTATACATTACAATAAGGGTGGAAGGTGGTCTGTACATTACAATACGGGTGGAAGGCGGTCTGTACATTACAGTAAGGGTGGAAGGTGGTCTGTACATTACAATAAGGGTGGAAGGTGGTCTGTACATTACAATAAGGGTCGAAGGTGGTCTATACATTACAATAAGGGTAGAAGGTGGTCTGTACATTACAATAAGGGTAGAAGGTGGTCTGTACATTACAATAAGGGTGGACGGTGTTCTATATATTACAATAAGGGTAGAAGGTTGTCTGTACATTCCAATAAGGGTAGAAGGTGGTCTGTACATTACAATAAGGGTGGAAGGTGGTCTGTACATTACAATAAGGGTGGAAGGTAGTCTATGCATTACAATAAGGGTAGAAGGTAGTCTATGCATTACAATAAGGGTAGAAGGTGGTCTATACATTACAATAAGGGTAGAAGGTAGTCTATACATGACAATAAGGGTAGAAGGTAGATGTTTAGTCCAAACATTCTAGTTCATTATCACATGACCACTCACTTTGTTTACATCAGATATGTTTTTTAATATAAATGGTCACACCCCCTCCTCCTCTTTCAGTCTCATCTATTCGGAAGACATTGTAGCCAGGCACATTCAATGCAGCAGACGGAGAGTTATGGAGCCGTGTACAACCACCGAAAAGGGAGTGACTCTCAAATCTTCCATAACAAATCCATCACCTAAAGATAAATTAAACTGGAGAAGAGCCCCCTAAGCAAGCTGGTCCTAGGGCTCAGTTCACAAACACAGAGCCCCACAGAGCCCCAGGACAGCAACACAAATAGACCCAACCAAATCATGAGAAAGCAAAAAGATAATTACTTGACAGATTGGAAAGAATTAACAAAAAAACTGCACAAACTAGAATGCTATTTGGCCCTAAACAGAGAGTACACAGTGGCAGAATACCTGACCACTGTGACTGACCCAAACTTAAGGAAAGCTTTGACTATGTACAGACTCAGTGAGCATAGCCTTGCTATTGAGAAAGGCCGCCATAGGCAGACCTGGCTCTCAAGAGAAGACAGGCTATGTGCTCACTGCCCACAAAATTAGATGGATACTGAGCTGCACTTCCTAACCTCCTGCCAAATGTATGACCATATTAGAGACACATATTTCCCTCAGATTACACAGATCCACAAAGAATTAGAAAACAAACCCAATTTTGATAAACTTCCATATCTACTGGGTGAAATTCCACAGTGGGAATCACAGCATCAAGATTTGTGACCTGTTGCCAAAAGAACAAACACCACTGTAAATACAACCAATATTTATGCTTATTTATTTTCTCTTTTGTACTTTAACTATTTGCATATCTTTACAACACTGTAAATAGACATAATATGACATTTGAAATGTCTCTATTATTTTGGATATTTTGTGAGTGTAATGATTACTGTTACAGGTTTTCTCATTCGCGTTGGTGCATTTCTTAGATAAAAAGTGCATTTCTTGATACTACTTGTACAAATTCCAAATCATCTAGTCACTTGCGCACATCATTAAAGCAATTTCTTATTCCTTTGAACAAATTGCAATTGATAATGTATAAGTGTCAACTTTTTTCCACATTATCTATTGCTCATGTCATGTTGATCTAAATATAGTAGCTGGTTCTCTGTTGAATAGTCTTACCCCTCAAAACATCTAGGCATTAGTTCCTTGCATAAGCCATTACAGGCAAAAGTGTTGAACTATTTGTCATAAACTGTCAAGCATAGTTTTACACATTTCTATTAGACCTTTCGTACAAAAGTGTGAATTGATGAATCGTGCAGGTGAAATTGACCCTCACTCATGAAGGAATGTAAAGTGTTAGTTCAACCAACAATCAACCAGTTGTCTAAATTGCTCAAAGGTGCATCTCATGAAGAATCAATTGGCAAACATATATAGACAGACCACAACACAGGGTTGCAATTTTCCAATAAAACAGAGGAAGAGGTAGAAGAGGACATAGGTGCATATCTGATGACATAAGGGCCACTATTGTAGACCATGTTGTCAATCATGGCCTTACAATGGCTGAGGCGGGTCGAAGGGTGCAGCCGAATATTGGGAGATCAACTGTGTCCTCAATAGTTAAAAGAGAACAGGTATGTCCACCAATGTACAGTGCACTGTTACTGTATATAAGCAGTATACTGTATACTTCTTACAATGCTTCATATTACAGTAGTCCACTTGTATTTCACAGCATACAGAAATATACTCTATACAGATACATACTGCACCTTACATGCACCCACCTGTATGTTTTACAGTAAAATGTGTGTTCGCATAGTTTTTGTCTATGTGTGTGATGCATCACTGCAAGATTACCTCAAACCGGTGGGAGAGGACGCCTTTTCACACCTCAACAGGAGGAGGCTATTTGCACCATGGTCCGAGCAAACAATGCCATGAGACTCAGGGAAATACAAAGAACCATTATAGAAGACAACGATGTCTTTGAAAACATACATACGGTTAGCATGCCTAAACATTTTGACGACCTTGTTCGTGAACAATGACTCAATGACTTATCATTCTGATGACACTGACATGATCATTGGCATGAATATTTACTTTTGAGAGATGTACTAAGGATTTTTAGTGACTGACTAGCTTTAGAAACATATATATTGTATATTGTTCTGAGAAATGCACTTATTATTTTGCACATGTTAGGGATGATGTGAGAAATGCACCAAAGCGACTGAGAAAAACTGTAATTTGTATCTAGAGACAGAGAGAGAGAGAGACAGATAGAGAGCGAGAGAGAGAGAGCGAGAGAGAGAGAGAGCGAGAGAGAGAGAGAGCGAGAGAGAGAGAGAGAGAGAGAGAGAGAGAGAGAGAGAGAGAGAGAGAGAGAGAAACAGATAGCGAATGAGAGGAAGAGAGAGCGAGAGAGAGGAAGAGAGAGCGAGAGAGAAGAAGACACAGAGAGAGATAGAAAGAGAGAGCGAGAGAGGGAGAGAGTAATGGTCTTAACAGTATTGCTTTTGACCAGGGTCTATGTAAGGAATAGGGTGTGCATTGGGACACAGATATCATGGACCTGGAGACCAAGTGGTTTATAGACACTCAGACATCATGGACCAGAACTGTCACGCCCTGACCTTAGAGAGCCATTTTATTTCTCTATTTGGTTAGGTCAGGGTGTGATGTGGGGTGGGCATTCTCTGTTTTGTTTTCTATGAATTTGTATTTCTATGTTTTGGCCGGGTATGGTTCTCAATCAGGGACAGCTGGCTATCGTTGTCTCTGATTGGGAATCATACTTAGGTAGCCCTTTTCCCTCAGTCTTTGTGGGAAGTTAACTTTGTTTGTGGCACAAAGACCTTAAGCGTCACGGTTGTTTTGTATTGTGTATTGTATATTGTGTATTGTGTATTGTATTTGTGTATTGTGTATTGTATTTGTGTATTGTGTATTGTGTATTGTATATTGTGTATTGTATTTGTGTATTGTGTATTGTATTTGTGTATTGTGTATTGTGTATTGTGTATTGTGTATTGTGTATTGTATATTGTGTATTGTATTTGTATATTGTGTATTGTATTTGTGTATTGTGCATTGTGTATTGTATATTGTATATTGTGTATTGTATTTGTATAGTGTGTATTGTATTTGTGTATTGTGCATTGTGTATTGTATATTGTATATTGTGTATTGTATTTGTATATTGTGTATTGTATTTGTGTATTGTGCATTGTGCATTGTGTATTGTATATTGTGTATTGTATTTGTATAGTGTGTATTGTATTTGTGTATTGTATTTGTGTATTGTATATTGTGTATTGTGTATTGTGTATTGTGTATTGTATATTGTGTATTGTGTATTGTATTTGTGTATTGTGTATTGTATATTGTGTATTGTGTATTGTGTATTGTGTATTGTATTTGTGTATTGTGTATTGTATTTGTATATTGTGTATTGTATTTGTGTATTGCATTTGTGTATTGTATATTGTGTATTGTGTATTGTGTATTGTATATTGTGCATTGTGTATTGTATTTGTGTATTGTGTATTGTATATTGTGTATTGTGTATTGTGTATTGTGTATTGTTTGTTGTGTATTGTGTATTGTGTATTGTGTATTGTTTGTTGTGTATTGTGTATT